>NW_026068970.1:7865-9689 GCF_014885135.2 Alexandromys fortis
GAGAGAGAGAGAGAGAGAGAGAGAGAGAGAGAGAGAGAGAGAGAGAAGGGGGGAAGCAGAGAAGTGGGGAGAGAGGCAGAGGCGAAGTTGCCTCTCCGATCTCCGAGAGGAAGATGGAAAAGAGTGAGCTCAGGCTGGAAGCTGAAGATCAGCCTGCCTCAGTGGATGGGGGAGGGAGTAGGCGTGGCTTGTCTCTTAAAGGGACCAGGGGCCAAAACCATAACAGTTCTTCTTGTGTATAGTTTTACATTGTTGGACTTAAAATCTTTCCTTTTTATTTAAACAAAAAGGTAGAAATGTTGCAGGAGAACTGTACAGCCAATACACTGTGCTAATATAACCACTTTAAATTGAAGATGAACTCAGTGACTGATTAGCCAGGATTAGTCTTAAGTTTTTGGAGGACTTGGGAGGTATACTAGAACAGGAAGAATGGAAGGAGGGTTTGGGGGTCTGGTGAACTGAGAAATCCTAGACAGAGTGTCAAACAACCAACTCTCTGATTCCCTTGTGTTTATGTGGTCTTTATCTCAATTCCTGACTACCAAGTTTTTAATGACTCTGGAAAAAAATAAGCAAATACTAGGTAGTAAGCATCTTTTTTTTTTTCAGGATAATTCACTGTACTGAAGATAGGAAAATTCAAGTTGTAATAGTCATTGATGTTATTTGTTTCTCAGTCTAAGATTCTATTGATGTAATTGTTTCTATTGATGTAATTGTTATGAACCTTGAGGTAGGAATTCTGTTTCCAATTGTTGACGGTTAGCTTAAGAGAGCATAATGACAAAATAAAACCTTAGAAACAAAACCTTAAAAAGTGTATATAATGAATGCATATTGACATGGAAAATTGATTACAGAACAGTAAAAACAACCATAGTAAATATGCTCTATATTATTTGTGTAAAGTTTGTGAACATATATTCAAATCCTTAACACAGAATATACATTTTATCACATAAAGGTAACTTGTACTAACAAATGATATAATAAATAACTTTATCATTTTAGTATCAATTGTTTAAATTTACATGTATAGCAAATCTTTTAAGAATTTTGTGCATTCACATTTTAAAAAAGAAATTCTGTGATAAATAGCTTGAAAAGATTTTATTTCATTATTTTTTTCAAGAATTTTCCAAGAAGTCTTATAAAAAGGAAAAATAGAGACTCTCATAATTTTTTCAATGACAAAGGGGCATCAGAAGTTGTAACAGTAAGCAATTTTAAAATATAAGCTATTAGCAGGAAAGAAATTTGGATTCTATAGGTTTTAACACATTCTTAGAAATTAATTATTATTCTGTTTTCTTTGCCAAATTTCAAGAAATTCCACTACCTTGAAAAAATCATGACTCAATTTTGTCTAATCTTAAAGAATTAGAATATATTCATTCAACAAAATTTTATTGTGATATTATATAATTTAATATTATTCTAATCCAATCAAGACACTTGTATTGGGGCCAGACATATTGACACATGGTTATAATACAAAGCTTGGAGGGCAGAGAAGAAAGAATCAGGAGTATAAATATAACTTCAAATACAAAGAATGTCAATGCAATAAGTAAATAAAAACAAGGGATCAAAAATATTGCTCAGTTGCTAAAGTGTTTTTGATGAAGCCTGAGAAATAGGATTCCTTGCATGGCTCTATAGTAGATGGAGAGAATTTACTCCTCAAAGTTGTCCTCTGACCTTTCAGTACTGGAATCACAGACAAATCTTCCAGGGCTTTCCACAGGTGCTGGAGCTCCTAACTCAGGTGCCCATGCCTCTGTAGCCAGTGCTTTACCAGAGAAGCCCGCTCCTAGTCTC
>NW_026068971.1:0-2596 GCF_014885135.2 Alexandromys fortis
GGACCCATGACCTACCCTGTCCAAAGAAGAAAGCTTGGAAGTTCCTTTTGAGAAAGCAAGTGTGAATCTGTGTTGCCAGAATATAAAAGCTGAAACATAATGTCCTTGGATGATAATAATAGCAATAGATATAATTACTTGATGTGATCGTTAAGTTGTAAACAGTGGCTGGCTTCTACTATTTTCCTGTTCATTCATAAATGACACTGAATATTTTAGAAAGTACCAAACACATTCAGGAGACTATGTTATCCCACATGCTAGATATCCCAAGAAACAATCTCCTCATCACATCCAGAAGTGTGACATACTGGTATCCCAGAAGTCTCACAATCTAATCAAGTTAACAAGATTATATCCATAAAAGATCCTTTATTCCTTAGTTATTGAGGAATCAATGTACTTATCACTTATCTATCCCATATATAATCTAATTGTTCACATTTTATCAGATGGTTTCAACTCATCCTTTAGACCGCATGTTAGTGTTTTTTTCTCAATCATCTTTCTTTGATTACATTCGAGATCTCATAACATCTTGTATATATTTCAATAAATTTCACTGTGTTGAAACTACTTTTTTATTTGTTATTCCATTAAACTGTGAATTATAAGTACAGTACTTATATAGAATTCCTCATTATCCTCTGCTCTAAAAAGACATTTAACCTATAATTCTGACAAATTTTCATTTCCATGATATAGGCATTTATCCAAGTTCCTTAAATAAACCCTTCTCAGTGACATTTGCTTAATATATAATGGTCATATGAAGAGAATTAAATACTTCTTTACATGCCTATTAACGTCATTTTATCTTTCTAGAAAACTTACAGATCAAATATATGGTAAATAAAACCACCAGAGGCTGTGCTTTAAAACTCACCCCACAAATGTGGTTCAAGAATGAAAAAATATGTCATCCAATATCATACCAATTCTTAAACAAATCAGTGAATTAGGAGAGCTATCTGTGACCTTTACCAAAGCTTCCTCATTTATTAGATCTTTACCTTTCTCCTCCTTCTCACTGAGAACATAATAGATACTTAAAGTTAATTGTGAATATTAGATATGAGTAGTAATATAACTGAAAATTTGCCATAGGTTTATATTGGAGGAGGACCCGCCTGTCTTTCCTGGCTGTCCAGCTAGCTTAGTTCCAAAATAACCATACAGAATTTGTATTCATTAAAACATTGATTTCTCATTAGCGCTAACTTCTTATTGGCTAACTCTTACATTAATTTAATCCATTTCTATTAATCTTTGTATAGGCACATGACAATGGCTCACCAGGTAAAATTCCAAGCATATGATTCCATGGTGTTTGTCTGACTCTTCTTTCTTCCTCCCAGCAGGCCATTTAGTTTTCCCCACCTACCTAAGTTCTACCCTATCAACAGGCCAAGTCACTTTCTTTATTAGCCAAGAAAAGCAACACAGAGAGAGAAGGACCTCGCACACCAGGATTAGTACAATGGTGTGGGATAATTGTCTGTATTCTGTCAATCATCTTTTAAATAAACGCTGATTGGCCAGGTAGGAAGTATAGGTGGGTATACCAGACAGGAAGTAGAGGCAGGGTGATGAGAAAAGGAGTATTCTGGGAAGAAGGAAGCTCTTCCTCCCACTACTGTCCAGACTCTGAAGAAGCAAGATGTGAGCCGCCTTGCTGAGAAAGGTACCAAGCCATATGTCTAACATAGATAAGAATAATGGGTTAATATAAGGTACAAGAGTTAACAAGAAGCCTGAGCTAATGGGCCAATCAGTTTTATAACTTAAAGAGATCTCTGTGTGATTTTCTTTGGCGTTTCCTGGCTATGGGGAACTGGGCAGGACATAAACACCAATAAGCCAGCCCTCATGTTACAGAATGGCACTCAACTGGATAACTGTATCCACAAAAAGCCTGAGAAAGCTTGGGAAAGAATAAAGCATGTTTTCTTGGTAGCAACAATTTCCCGGGTCTGCTCTGCTTGCGAGAGGCAAGCAAGTGCTCTTATCTAAGAGATGTTTCTGACTCAGCTTTAGGTGAAAAACCCTGCAGCTCTTTTAAGAAGTCCTAGCACGAAACACTTAAATGGTGTTGAAAAGCTGAACACATGCTTTTCGGTTTTCAGTAACAGGAAAAAAGCTGCACCATTTTAAAATGCTGGCTTTCTGGGCTGCCCTGCCAGGGCAAACTCTGACTCTTTCAGCCAGGCAGTCTGACTATGGAGGATTTGAGTGTGGTCTGTGAGCAGAATGCTGCACTTGCTTGCTGGCAGGGACTTGAAATGCCATAGAGTTCTGGCAGTGCACAAGGCTCTGGCTGGTACCTTCACCATGAGGGTGAAATCTTAGAAAGCTAAGAAATGGGCTGGATCCAGCCGTCAAAGCCACAGCTTTAACCTCTCCATAAAAACTCATGTGGTCAGAAAAAGAGAGATTCAAATATGAAGAAAACCTCTAAATGGTTTACAGTGTGTTAAAAATATATACAGGCTAAAGGTTAAAGTCTTTAAAAATAAAAAAAAGAAAGAAAGAGAGTAGTAGGATTTGGTGGTACACACCTTTAATCCCAATGCCTGGGAGGCAGGGACAGACAGAT
>NW_026068971.1:6790-7505 GCF_014885135.2 Alexandromys fortis
AAAGAAGGAGGGAGAGAGAGAAAGAGGGACAGATGGACAGATGAAGACAAAGAGAGAAAGAGAGTTAGGAGGTTGGCATGGTCCTTTTAAAAGGGAATGTAGTGAATGTGCACAGAAGGAGCTCTGAGTGACTACAGCTGAGGACATTTACCCCAAGCCCAGGCCAGTACACATGCCTGAATACTAACAGGTGGATCGTTAGACAGGACCAATACTGGAAAGGAAGGGACCCAGGGGTCCTAGAAAACATCCTTATTAACATCTATTTAACTGAATTCCTGCTCCAAGCTTCTCCTAGCACGGATGGATAAAGCTAATAATTCTGTTTTCTACTGTCTTTCCTGTTCATCCAATTGTTTGGTCATGCCAGGAAATAAACTGGGCAGTCACCTAGGCAACAATAGCTATTCCCATTACACACACACTAAATAAATAAATGAAAACATATGTTTGAAATTGCTGTAGTGAAACTCATTTCCTTGTATGCTGACAAAATGAATACAATATAAACACTTTAGAAAATAATGTTAATTACTGAGTTAAAGGCTACAAAATTATACTATTCAGTTATTTTCATTATTAAATCTACTATACATTAAAGTTCTTGTAGTTGAACAACTTTATCAAAGTGAAACCTTAAAATCTCTTAAGTATTCTTTGAGCAGTCACTCATGTATGTATAAACTACCTTTGATAGATTATCTGAACTAAACAC
>NW_026068972.1:0-11925 GCF_014885135.2 Alexandromys fortis
AAAAAAAAAAAAAAAAAAGACAAACAAAAATCCATTACATATACTTCTCCAATAACCAGCTGAGCAAACAGACATCTTTTAGGCATGAAAATACATAGACCACAGCCACTGCGTATGGAACATTGTTCCACAGACCCTGAGAGACCTGGCACCATTTAGACAGAGTATTCAGAAATCTAGTCAGCCTGAAGATGCCCTTGTATGCTGGTGCTGTGTACCCTTGGCTTCATGGAGAGGAGTATGGCTGGAGGGGGGCAGCAGGGGTCTCCCTACCATGTTAGAGAGGGTGAAAGAATGGGAGAATAGGAGGTGGGGGGTGGAAAGAGTAAATGTAGACAGCTCTCCGGAGGAATGTGTCTATCCTGGGTTAGTAGCAGGAGAAGATCCAGAGGATGCTTTGGTTTGAGTTTTTGTTGTTTGCTTGTTGTGTTTTTTGTTGTTTGTTATTTGAGACTGACTGGCCTCATACTTGATATATTGAGGAGGATGTACTTGAACTTCTAGGTCTCTTGCTTCACCCTTTCAGAGGTGGAACTACCTACAGGCCTGCGCACCACACCTGGACAGGGATTTTGCTTTAGCTTGTTTGACACAAGGTTTCCTAGAACTTGCTCTGTAGACCAGGATGACCTCGAACTCAGAGATCCGCCTGCCTCTGCCTCCTAAGTGCTGGAATTAAAGGCATGCCTATTTTTATTTATTTATTTATTGGGGTTTTTGCTTTGTTTTGTTTTTTTGGGGGGGCTTTTTTTGCTTTTTGGGGTTTTTTTTGGTTTTTTGAGTCAGGGTTTCTCTGTAGCTTTGAAGCCTGGCCTGGTACTAGCTCTTGTAGACCAGGTTGGCCTCGAACTCACAGAGATCCACCCACCTCTGTGTCCTGAGTGCTGGGATTAAAGGTATATGCCACCACCGCCCAACTTGTGCCTATTTTTAAAGACAAAACTTTGGTACGCTGAAATCACCCTGTGGAGAGAACAGCTTATGAAGAGAAGAGAAAGGGCTGTTATTAGGAGCAAGGTACTTGACCAAGTAGAGAGGGAGGACATAGAGAGGGAGGACACAACCCAGCCAAAGTGAAGACATTGGCCTGTAGAAGCCTTACAAATAATAATACTTGAGACGAGGCAAAGCAGATGCTGTGGGCCCCAATGCAGGTGGCTAAGGCATTGAGGGGAAACCACTACATCATTCCCAAACTGTTTCTGTGTTGGATAGTTCTGTGTCAACTTGACATAAGCTAGAGTTATCTAGGAGGAGGGAACCTCCACTGAGGAGACACCCCCACCAGACTGGCCTGTGGGTAAGCCTGTGGTGCATCTTCTTGATTGATGTGGGAGGGCCCAGCCCATTTTTGTGGGCAGTGCTAGCCTTGGACTGATGGTCCTGGGTGCTATAAGAAAGCTGGCTGAGTAAGCCATCAGGAACAAACCAGTAGGCAGTGTTCCTCAATTTCAGTTCCTGCCTCCAGGTTCCTGCTTTGAGTTCCTGCCCTGACTTCTCTGGATGGTGGACTATAAGCGGAAATAAATCCTTCCCTCCCCAGGTTGCTTTTGGTCATGATATAGACAATTCTCTGGAGGAATGTGTCCTATCGTGGGCTATCACAACAATAGAACCCCTAATTAAGACAGCTTCTAACATCCACAATTAGATGGGGGAAGTTGAGGTCAACTTGGGCTACATAGCAAGACCCTGTTTCAAGAAAACAAAGACATAGATATTGGTGGTTTAATTAAAAATGTTAGATTTATTTGATTCTGAGTGAAACTGAGCCATTAAAGGCTTGGCTCACAGTCAAATATATAGAGAAACTAAATGCTCTAAAACTTCCGGGTTAGTAATTACAGAGTCCGGAAGTTTGTAAATTATGTTTAAACGTTTAGCAGTTAGTTGTTGAACAATAAGTTGGCATTGTCAGTTATCTGAAATACTTCAGAGTCTTCAATTTGTAATTGTAGTTAAAATGCCAAAGCCAGGGAGATATTTATTAACCAAGTTTGTAAATGGTGTTAATATTTAGAAGAATTCACTGGGTCGAATTTACAAGCTAACTCAGCTAAACACAAGAGCAAACAGAAGGCCATCGTTAGCTTTAGAGAAGATGCGCTGAATTCATGAACGCAACAATGGAATCTGGTAATTGTGTAAATTTTGTTAAAGTCTAGGAGGGGCTGGGGTTTTAGATCCATGGCTTTAATAAACTGAGCGTGGTTAGAATACATGTAACTGTGAGCGTATTTTTGATGGCCTGAGGCTCAGTGTCAAGTGTAAACAGCCGTGTTCACTGTCTGTAAGACTCCTTCTATGCCAGCCTCAAGATTCACTTTCTGCAGTTTGATGTCTGCTCCTCACAATCTCCTCACATTTCATGAAAATAACATGAAATATATTTATATCCACATACATGTTTACATGAGTCCATCATTAACCCCAAATGGGAAAGAGAAACATGAGCGGGCCAGCGGGTGCTGAAAGTCCCGGTGCTTCCTCACAGAGAGGCCTCTGGGAAAGTCCGGGTAAGATACACACCAATAGGAGAGTGAACTCTTCCGCCCGAGGCCTCTGTAATCAACTACAGGGTTGCTTGTGTCCCGGCTGAGTCAGATGCTGTCCTTCTGCTTGCTAAAGCCAGGAGAATCCAGCATCCCAAGGCTAATTTTTGAACAAAGGAATAGATAGTTTGCTTGGGAAAAACTTCTGAACTTGAAGACTGGCCAGGATTGGAAAGCAGATTCTGTCCCCCAGTCACCCGTGTGTGTGTGTGTGTGTGTGTGTGTGTGTTAGTGCCATGACACATGTATGGAGGTAAGAGGACACCTGCAGGAGCAATTTCTCACCTTTCTCTCCTTCCACCATGTGGGTTCTGGGGACCTACTTTATGACTTCAGGCTTGGCAATAAGTGCCCTTATTACCTCCACATTATTATTATTATCGTTGTTGTTGTTTATTATGTTTTTGTACTGAGCCAGGGTGTCTCACTGAAACTGGAGCTTACTGATTCAACAAGACTAGCTGGCTAACAAGCCCCAAGTCTCTTCCTGCTCTTGCCGCCTCAGTGATAGGATTACAGGCTCGTGTTGCTGCACCCAGTCTTTTTTGTGGGTGCTAGAGATCCAAACTCAGGTTTTCTTTTCCACATGAGCCCTCTCCCCTTCCCTCCAGACCTTCTTTTAAAATAGGGCTTCTGGAACAATGGAGACTGAGGTTGGAGCAATGCTTGCCTCAGATCTCAGCTTCATCCTTCTCTCTAACACAGCAGTAGCCACGGGGCTGCAAAAGGCCACCAATGCCCTGGATAACATTGACCTATAAAAAGAACGCAGAGCTCCCCCTCTGGAATATAGGCTCCTGGGTCGGGCAACACATTCACCTGTGCCCTTTAGAGTCATGAGTTGGCTCTTGCTGCTGAAAGAAGGAAAAGGATCCTCATTTGGATTAATGCTCCAACTTCTAAAATCGTAAGAGCCAGAGAAAGGGAAGTTATGGACATGTGGAACACAGTCTCCCCAAAGACTGGTAAAAATCTATGCCTCATGTGGTGTGTGTGTGTGTGTGTGTGTGTGTGTGTGTGTATCTATATATTGCTTGTATGTTTTTTGTTTTTTTTATTTTTTATTTTTTTTTTTTGAGACAGGGTTTCTCTGTAGCTTTGGAACCTGTGCTGGAACTAGCTCTTGTAGACCAGGCTGGCTTCAAACTCACAGAGATCCACCTGCCTCTGCCTCCCAAGTGCTGGGATTGAAGGTGTGCGCCACCACCGCCCAGCTAGTATGTAAGTTTTCTACAGAACCGACAAGAATACTTTGAAGAACATATTGCTGATATGAACAAAAGTTGACAGGAGACAGAGGCAGGCAGATCTCTATGATTCTGAGTCGAGCCTGATCTACAGAGCAAGTTCCATGACAGCTAGGGCTACACAGAGAAACCCATTCTTGAAAAAAAAAACAGAAACACAAGCGAACAAACAAACTGTGAGTTGTTTTTGCTGGTTTTGATCCCCTTTGCACCCCTGCTCTCAGTGTTGAGTCGGGGCCAGAGACAGTGTGCTGACACGGTTTGGACTAAAGCAGTTTTAAAACTGATGAAATGGGCTGGAGAGATGGCTCAGTGGTTAAGAGCACCGGCTGCTCTTCCAGAGGACCCAGGTTCAATTCCCAGCACCCACAAGGCAGTTCACAACTGTCTGTAATTCCAGTTCCAGGGAATCTGATGCCCTCACACAGACATACATGCAGGCAATACACTAACGTATATTAAATTAATTAAAATAAAATAAGCCTGCTGAAACAGACAAGCTTTTGCTACAAGGTCAAACAATTGTGACAAAGAGGAGCTACAAAGGCTGGGCGGAGGCGGTACACACCTTTTATCCCTGCACTCGGGAGGCAGAGGCAGGCAGATCTCTGTCAGTTCGTGAGTTTGAGGCCAGCCTGATCTGCAAGAGCTAGCTAGTTTCAGGACAGGTTCCAAAGCTACAAAGAAACTCTGTCTTGAAAAACAAAAGCAAAAATAAAATCAAAAGAGCTACAAAGATGACTATGACGGAAACGCATATTAGATATTAGAAAGCAAAAGTCCATTGGGCAATGCCTCACTAATGGGAAGCTGTCCAGAACAACACGGGTATGTCATTCTTTTTCAGCTGTGAATATAAATGTAGATCATACATCTCCAAAGGAAGTTTAGAAGTTTAGCAGCATAATTGAACTGAGCTGTTAAGAGTTAATAAAAATCATCCTGGATTTCAAAGATTTAAAAGAGCAATGGAGAGGAACATATTACTGGCTAATTTTTATATTGATCACATGTTGCCATGGTATTTTAGAAGTGCTAGATTCAATAGAAATCCTAAATTAATTTTATGTGCTTCTATCATTAGAAAACGCGCAACTAGTCAAACACTTGAAAATTACATTGCTGGGCTGGGATTGTGACTCAGGGGTACAACGTTTACCTGGCATGCTGAAGGCCCTGGGTTTGGTCCCTAGCCCTACAAAATAAATGCATGCATACATGCATGAATGATAGGTGGCTTATGTTTTCGTTTTATTCCGCAGTATAAAGCTAAAATCACTTCCCCTGTTATTAACGACTCTTTTCTTGGGAGAATCAGCTCCTGAGATTGTCGAACAAGAACACATTGTGAGACACCTGACTTCTGCCCCCAAATGGAAGGACCTGCCTGGATCTAAGCATCTGGTGGTGGACCTGAGCCTTTAGATGCCGACTTCTGGGACTTTGACTCTGCAGCAAGTAAAGCCAAACAGCGGTATCCGGAGCCTAACTGAACTGTACTGCCTCTGACGGGGGTGGTTTGTAGACAATGAAGCAGAATTTCCAGTTCAGAAATGTGGCTAAGAAGATGTGCCAAGCCCCAAAGTCAGTGAGATAGGTAAATCTCCAGAGGGAACAGAATGACAGAGACTGGAAGGCGGGGGATGTAGAAAAGGGAAAGACTGAGTTGTGGAGGATGAATTCTAAGGACAGGAGAGCTACAAGTGTGGACAAATGGTGCGTAGCTGGGGGGTACCCAAGATGGCCAGCCGGAGATCCCGGAACAGCTTAGCACTGAGAGCTGGCCCTGGTCAACAGTGCCAAGAAAACGTCCTCTTGAGTTTGGGAGTGAGTACCTGGGTTAATTAATGAGAAGGACTCTCAGGGGCTGTAGTTGTCATGGCAACCGTGAAAGGCCTAGTGGGGATTTGTACAGACAAAAGGAAAAGAGCAACAAGTGTTACCTCCCCCCTCTTCCTCTCCTGCTTGGATACCTCAAGATGGGTGTTCCCTCATCTTCCCTCCTCTGTAGCCCAGGCCAAAGGGCCGTGTGAATGGGATGGAGTCTATCCTTATTCAAGAGGGACTTGGAGATTTTGGACTTTATATTCAGGCTTGTGCCTGGCCTCCTATAATCCTGCCTTAGTTTCAAGGTCACTGCACCTTTGTCCTCTACCTGAATCCTCGTTCCAACACCTTGTACGGGATAGAATGTTCTTTTCGCAGAGGTCGGAAGTGATTAATGGAGCACTTACTGCCCACTGCCTGCTGCTCACACCCTGCTTGTCAATCACATGGAGGGTAGATGCTTCTAGGCTCCCTCAGTGAGTAACCACACACCTCTAACAAAATGCCATGGTCCCTTGGCACCTTACTACCTGCTTAAGATGTTCCTTTGTAACATTCTGTTCTGCCAGCCTTTTCCCCAGAGTCTCCTGGCTACAGTGTGTGCCCAGGTGTCTGTTCTATCAGGAACACCAGAGTCAGAGATATCAGCTCAGGTAGGTCTTTGGTGGTGCTCACCAGGAATGAAAAATCTCAAAGGGACCTAGACAAACTCAACCTACAAATACAGTCTTTTGAAGTTTTTACCTGAATCAATAGTATTGAATTGAGTCATTTCTCCTAAGCCTTTTTGTCCCATTAACTTGTCCAAGAGACTAGCTTATTTGGACACCTTCTTCTGACTGAATTCCGGGGGAGGGGGTAAGGATATTTATATAGAATACTTGATATATTCCTGGCACATAAATAACCACTGAATGAATAGAAAAATATGATAATTCTTAAGAGATATGGATACATAGCATCAATGGCTGGTATCAAGGTTTACAGTTAACACTCAGGCTCTATCTCAGAGTAACTTAGGTGGTTACTACAGGTTACTATAAGTGAGATATAACCTTGCTTATACTTGGCTTAAGAAATTCCTTCATAGAAAAAAGTGGAAATATATGAAACCAGGGTCCCCTTCCCTTCCCATTTCGGTGGGCTTTATTTCCTATCTGTCTTGCTGACCAGTTTTACCAGCTAATAACCAAGGCATGCCAGGCCGACCAGCAGACTGCGTACCCCCTTCCCCCATAGCGAGCCTTTTCTCTGGCTTCCTCCTGGATCTCCAGAGGAGCCTCCCAGTGGGTCTCCCTGATTCCCTTTCCCTCTGACCTCCCCACACATCTTCTGCAAGCAGTCACTGCGTTCTATGACACCGGGACTTGCATTGATGAGAGCCTGAGCAGCAGATTGGCCAGGCGAGTCACTGCCAAGCTGTTTGGAGATGGACATGTGTATGACCAGAGAAGAACCACCTTCAGGTGGGGATAGCGACATGGGGGTATGGCTGTTAGCTGCTGTCTCTGGGTCTTAGGGGCTGAATTTCAATTCTTTGACTTCAACCCCATTCGGTGTGTCAGATTGGGAATGCCTGCCCCCTCTGCTTACTCAGTACACATCAGGCACCTCAGGCTGCAAGGACTGACCCCTACCCCCACTGTGAGGTACGTTACCTGTTCCATTCCTCAGGCAGGGGGGTATCTTGCGATCCAGGACACCTGGCTTCGAGGCCGGGCTCTGCCACTAGTTGCATGACTTTAGGCAAATCACATCACCTCTCTGGGCCTCAGTTTCCACACCTGGGAAATGAAGGAATTGCGGGTCAGTCATTTGCCACTGAATACCCATCCCCAACCCCAAACAGAGCCCAAGCATGTTTCCCCGTGAAACATGCACCGTGTGCAACTTCCGGTGCAAGCCTGTGTCCCTTTCCTCCAAGAAAACCTACTATACCAAAGCGAAGAATGAAACTGAAAAATAACCCATCTTTGGTCTGGGGCTCTAGTTCAGTAATAAGAGCATTTTCCTAGCATGTGCAAGGCCCAAGGTTTGGTCCTCAACACCAGAAAACCAAACCAAACCAAACTCTTGAGCATAGTATTTTGACTATAATAGAGCTACACTTACTGAGGATTTAAATGTATAGTTTAAGAGAGAGAAGGGAGAGCTGGAGACAGAGAGAGAGAGAGAGAGAGAGAGAGAGAGAGAGAGAGAGAGAGAGAGAGAGAGAGAGAGAGAACGGTTGGGGAGGAAGGAGATGCTACCAGGCATGGAAGCTGGTTTCGAGGGTCCCAGGGCAGGCAGCTGAATGCAGTGGATAAGAGGTTAGCCTTTGGAATTGGACTGTCAGGCAAGTGGTAATTCAATACTAATGTTAAAGACCAATTTTATCCAAGGTCCTTGTCTTCACTTCTGTTCCCGTTGCTGTGATGAACACTTGAAGGTTGTGATGGAATCGCAGCGGCAGAAGCCTGAGGGCACTGGTCAGGCTGCATCCACAGGCAAGTGGAAAGATGGCTCAGTGAGGATGCACACCTTTAACCCCGGCACTGCAGACGCAGAGGCAGGTGGATCTCTACGTGTTTAAGGCCAGCGTGGTCTATGTAAAGAGTTCCAGGACTAAGACCTTGTCTCAAATAAAACAGAGCAAAAATACAACAACAGCAACAGCAATAATCCACTAACCACCGAAGCCCCTAAACGATGCCAGCCAATGATGCCAGCTCATGTGCAGGGAATCTGTGCCCACGCTGCAGGAAGGTGATGAGATCACACGCTGTGTCCGGTGCAGCCGTTTTCATGGCCATTTGGGCTCATTTGGGATGCCACTGCAGACCTCAGCTCATCGGACTCATAGGTGTCATGAGTCACCTTATGTGGTTGCTTCTTTTGTGAACAACACTGACAGCTTCAGAACCAGTTGATTTCTTCTTTTTCTTCTTCTCCTTCTCCTCCTTCTCCTTCTTCGTTTTGCTTTTTCAAGACAAGATTTCTCTGTAGCTTTGGAGCCTGTCCTGGAACTAGCTCTTGTAGACCAAGTTGGCCTTCTCACAGAGTTCCACCTGCCCCTGCCTCCCGAGGACTGGGATTAAAGGTGCGTGCCACCACTGCCTGGCTCTTAGAGACAGGTGGTTTCTAAGGTCCTGCCTACCATCAGGCTGCTGGGACATCGCCAGATGTCACCAGTACCTGGTTCTCTTTTCTACGTGACTAGGAGAAATGCCACTCAGCTATGTCCATTAATTGAGCTATCAGAATGTCAATCTTTTAGCTGTTGTCTTCTTGAAGAAAGGGTATCACGTTACAAAAATTAAGGTGCTGGGGAGATGATCTAGCGGTTGAGAGTGCTGGCAGCTCTTCTAGAGTGCCTAGGTTTCGTTCCCAGCACCCACAAGCAGGCTCACACAACCATCTGTAACTCCAGCTCTAGAGGATCTCATCTATTCCCTTTTCGTGGTGCACAGGCGAAACACGCAGTCACATTACACCTTTTAAGATTTAAAACCAGCAAAACAGTGATCAGAGTTCACTGGGGTACAGCGATCAGAGTTATTGGGGTACATGGCTGTAGCTGCAGCACTGAGGAGGCTGAGGCAGGAGGATCTCATTCTAGACCAACAGGTGCTAACTTATCTCAGAAAGAACACCAGTAGAACTAAACACATAAAAATGCAGAGGCTGGTATAACAAACAAGTACTTCCATGAAAGTCAACAACTAAACGCAACTAGTCTTGTCTGTTGGTTCCCTTTAAGCATGAAAGCTCTGGTCTTTTCTTGTCTCGCGGGATTAACGTTCTAACACCGAACACAAAAGGGCTAGGGATACAGCTAGTTGGTAGAGTGTTTACCTACCATACAGGAAGTCCTGGGTTCAGTCTCTAGCCCTGAATAAACTGGGTGTGGCAGCCCACTTCAGTAACCTTAATTCTTGGGAAGAGGCAGGAGGGGCAGAAACTCAAGGTCAGCCTTGAGTACTTAGTGAATTCAAGGCCAGCACTGGCTGTACAAGAGAGACCCTGCCCCAAGAAATAAAAACGCTAAAAAAAAATTTTAAAAAATCTAAATTTGAAAGGGAACCACTAAAAATATTTGTAAGTATTCTCTATATTTGATTGTGGCAGGAGCCGGAGGCCTGCAGCTCCTTCTGGCCTCCTTCTGGCAAGGCTGTTCTGCTAGGCTGCACTCTGGGCCAGCATTCAGACTGCAGATCCTCACGGCTCCTTCCCTTTCAAACCTCTGCAGTCTGGCATCTGCTGCCTCCGCCCCGGTAATGTGACTTCCAGTAACACCATCAAGATCCTGTAGGCTGCCAAATTTGGCAGCCAGTTTCTATCCTCATTTTGCTTGCCTTCCTGATGCTAAATCCTAAAACCATTTGAATGTTTGCTGGGTGAGTTTGAATTTATTATTCTTACATAAGCAAGAAGACAAAGGAGTCTTTAAAACAAGGGAACAAAGCTAAAAATAGTCAATGCTTCAGTTTTTCCAAGAGGACCATCTCAAAAGACCAAATATGACACACAGCATTTCAGATTACAGAGACTGAGCCATGAGTCACAGTGGCACATACCTGTCACCCCAACGTTTGGGAGGTTCAGGCAGGAGGGTCATCAGTTTGAGGTCAGCCTGAGCTTCCTAGCAACACCTCATCACAAGGACAGAGTGCCTACCTAACGTGAGCAAGTCCCCTCCCCACTCCACCCCTTTCCATTCATTCCCTGTACTGCAAGCAGGAGAGAGGGAGGGAGAGAGGGAGCCAGAGAGACCAGAAATTCATTTGCTTTAAAATCTTAAAACAAGATTTATTTTATGTGTCTGAGTGTGTATGTTATGTGCAGCCCTGGAGGCCGAAAGGGGGCCTGGATTCCCTAGAGCTGAAGCACTAGGGTGGGTATGAGCCACCTGGAGTGGGTACGGAAAGCCGAACTCAGATCCTCTGGGAAATCAGTGAGTGTGCTTAACCACTGAGTCATCTCCCCAGACCAGAGACTAATTTGCTTAACCATTTACCTGTTCTCTCTCTCTCTCTCTCTCTCTCTCTCTCTCTCTCTCTCTCTCTCTCTCTCTCTCTCACACACACACACACACACACACACACACACCTACAAGGTGCCAATAATTATACAAGATGTTGCGGATGTAAAGGGCAAGGCAAGCTAGCAGATTTCAGAGCATATCCCACCTAGGAGTAAGACAGCAGATTCTGAATTAAGAACGCGATTGACATGTAACATTCCTACAGAAAACACACATGCTGTCTGTCTTCAGTCTGGTGGATTTTCACAAACAGAACACACTGACTAGTAGTAGCACCTGCCAGCCTCCCAGAACCTCCGCTGGGCGCCCTTGCAGCAGTAAGTGCTGGATGTTGGACAGTTGAAATCATTCAGCATATATCCCAGGTGAATCCCCGCCTTAGTTCGACGTCATTGGTGAGATCTGTGGACTGTGGTGCATTGCTGTGGACACACATTCTTGCTATTGTGGATTTTCTCTCCTCTCTAGCTGGGAACGTCCCACGGTAATTGCATTCTCATTTTCAGGAGCGCTGCTCCCCCTTTCTTGGCTCTTTTTAAAAGGAACTATGTGTTTGTTTGCTTATTTATTTAGTGTATGTTGCATGCATGTGAACATATGGACATGTATGCCTTTAAGCATATGTGGGAAAGCCAGAATAGGATCCCTCTCTACCTTATGCCTTGAAGACAATGCTTCTCCATCATATACTTTGGTTGTACGACATAAAGAAATCAGTTTGGAACTAACTGGGAAATGTCCTCCCTGCTGGCTAGCTTTCATAGTGGTGGAATGTGTTCTGAATCTGAGAAAAGGCATTAATGGCCTTGCCCAGTGCTGGACCCTGTATGCTATAATGCCAACCTTCCAGGAAAGAGGTGTGTGCTGGTGCAATCGTGACAGGAAGGTAAACAATCACTTTCTGATTGGCTTTGAGGTCTGCTCCACAGGAGGGAACTCATGACTGGTCCTGTCAACATGATTAAAAGCTCATGGCTGGGGAGGTCATAGGCCTTAGGGGAGACGAAGTCTATGCTTTAATGGGGCTTGAAGTCTGCTGGCAGTGGGTGATTTGGTAACACAGAAACCAAACAGGGCACAGATGCACAACCAGAATGACCTTTTAGTTTTGCTATCCGGGGCCTCTGTGTGCTAAACAGATGTTCGACTAAAACCCCAGCTCTTTAGTAGAATTTAAAAACGAAGAAGAAGAAGAAGAAGAAGAAGAAGAAGAAGAAGAAGAAGAAGAAGAAGAAGAAGAAGAAGAAGAAGAAGAAGAAGAAGAAGAAGAAGAAGA
>NW_026068973.1:0-1382 GCF_014885135.2 Alexandromys fortis
CGGAGCCTGGTCTGCACCCAAATCCACCATCAAAGTTCATACAGGCCAAAACAAATTCAATGGCCTTTTCCACATTAATAGCATCAAGCTTGCCCTACAAAAACAAGTAAAACCTATTACAATCGCCCAGAGCTCTCATAAATGTTTAATGAGGTCCCGCAACACAACATTTAAAGCTTACCAAGAGAGCCAAAGTTGCCACTGCACAAAATGAGAATCTGGTATCAATTTCTCCTAGAAGACAAAGAGCCAAGGAAGTCACATCAATACAAGTTTCCAATGAACAAACTCTGAACCATGCTCACTCAATTTCCCAAAGCCCAGGCTATCTTACCCTAAAACCCAAGAAAACCAGCTAGAAAAACAGAAAGCCTTTTTGGGCCCTTCAAGCTATTTAGAGAGGGAAGGAACCTACAAAATGCAAGGTTTATATGCTAATAAATTCAAGTTAACACATTAACACCCTTCTTTATAAAAAAGGTTCACATCCCACAAAGCAGCTGGTCTCAGGCCTGCATTCTGTCTGTCTCGCCCCCAAACAAATTATCTAGATCAAAATTTTTTCTACATCCCAACTCAGGTATTTACTGAGTAGATAAACTTTTCAAGACTTTTCAGGGAGTTCAGCCCTTCAAAGCCCCAAACACTGGGGATAAACGTGAACCTACCTTATCTTTTAGAGTGGGTGCTGACAAGCCAGCACGGGCATGCTGGGACCTCCAGCAGGCCATTTACTCCAGACAGACCAACTGCTTAGTGGGACCTGAAAAGATGAACAACTTGAAATCTTAGGATTACTACCAAGACAAAGATGTTCTGAGTATGGAGTAGATAAACCAGGCTTACCCCAAATGTCTCCAGCAAATGAACCATCCTCTTTCTGCAGACTCTGAACATAGGCCACAACCTTATCCACGTCAATGACGTTGATGCTGTCATACAGCGTGAGAATCTGAAAGACATCAGTACAGCAGATTCGTTCTGTATCTAAGACACCATAATTTAACCCTGAGTGAAAATTAGTCATTCCAAACCTTTAATCACAATGTTTTGCTACACAAACCATTGATAATCTAAGAAACTCAAGAAGAGGCAGGACTTAAACATCCTTTGACTCTTCACAAAAACCAGTTACATAGGGATGAAATGTCCCCTCCAAGGTCTCAGAGTCTCTGAAAAAGCATCACGTTGGCATTCAGCTAATACATGCCATGACAGACATCACTGACCTTGTAGGAAGGACTAGAAGTTAACTGACCCTCCCCATAAATCCCAACTCCAGCCCCAGGGATCTGGTCACAAGCGCCTACCTGGACGGCGCTCAGAGTGTAGAGAAGATGCGGGTCGTGCCCAATGCTCGCACTGATGCCCCCACACTCATG
>NW_026068973.1:4484-7744 GCF_014885135.2 Alexandromys fortis
ATCTGTTAGCGGAACCCGCCTCACATTCCAGCTATCCAGGGAACCAGGTGTGGCAACTTGTGACTTCTGGCCTACTCGTCTGAATGTAACCTGGCCTACGTGACCTGGAACACGCGGCAAGAATCCAGTTGCCCTGCCCCCCATTCCTTACCATATATAAACTGTAACCTGTCCCTAATAAACGGAGGCTTTGACAAATCTGCTTGGCCTCCTTCTTCTGTCTTAGCTCATTCCCTTCCAGGTAGCGCCCCTCCGAGACCCTGGAATAACTGATTGCAGGGTGGGTTACAAACCCCTAGACTGAGTAACCAACCCAAACGCAATCGACAGTGGCGCCTGATGACACAAGGCCTTTCTGCTGCCTGAAAATTAGGTGATGACCATCCAGAAAAGGCAAACATGAAAGAAGAACAAAAATATTGCACAATACCAATTAAAAACAAAACAAAACACTGAATTAAAACAACAGCAAAAACTTGACCAGTTGCTCAGGTCTCACTCAAGCAGTTTGCTTCCACCTTCCCAATGAGTAGATTTGTCAAGTCATTTGATGGGGTGTGCAGAACATGGCGGGGGTATTAAGAACCATGGACTATAAATAACCCACAATGGAGAACATCTTTTTTATGAAGTTATCCTAAAATTTTATAATATCAACTTAATTTCAGAATCAGATATCGCTTATCAAGAACACATGGCTTTTGACTGTGAGTATAGTTTCAATTAATTCAAAAATGTCAGGCAATATTCCAGACAAGATAATTTAAAAAGGCATGCATATTTTTCAGAGGACAAGAAATGCAGAAGACTCACTGGCAGCTAGGCAGGAGATACGTGCCAATGCCCTTCACTTTACCTTCCCTCTTAGCAGCCACACTTAACAAACAATATTCTTCCTCTGTGTTGATTAGCTACAAAATCTGACTCTTACCAATCTATAATTATAATATATTTTATTTCAGAATGTCTTCCACATGTATTGTGTGGGTGCATGCATGCTGTGGCATTTACGTGGAGCTCACAGGACGACTTTTCGGAGTCCGTTCTCTTACCATGTGGGTTCTAGGACTCCAACTCAGGTTGTCAGGCTGAGTGGCAAGTGAGCCACCCTTTACCCTCGGGGCCATTGTGCTGCTCCAACTGTCACTATTGCCAATGGCTTAAATCTACGGTTGTCATTTATGGATGTCCTGTCCCCCCAGAAACAAGACTACACCTACCTGATAGATCTTGGCATCTCTCATCAGCTTTTCCACAGGGTATTCTGAGTTGAACCCATAGCCTCCAAAAATCTGCACAGCGTCAGTCGCCACCTGATTGGAAATATCTCCAGCAAAGGCCTTTGCAATGGAGGCGTAGTACGTGTTCCGGCGGCCAGAGTCAACCTCCCAAGCTGCTCTCTGGTAAGCGAGTCTTGCGAGTTCAACTTTCATCGCCATTTCTGCAAGCAGAAATGAAACTCCCTGGTGCTAGATTTAAGGGAGAAAACAGTTAAAGGGGATCTACTGGACTTATTTGTAATTTTTTTCTTAAAACGTTTTTACTTTTTACTGCAGAGACCCGAGCCAGACTGGCCAGGTCTCCTACCAAATCCTGTTATCCATTTCAGGATCACAGACAGATTCTTGCTTTTTCATTTTTTCTTTCTTTCTTTCTTTCTTTTTTTTTTTTTTTTTTTTTTTGTGACAGGGTTTCTCTGTGTAGCCCTGGCTGTCCTGGAACTCACTCTGTAAATCAGGCTGGCCTCAAACTCAAGAGATCCACCTGCCTCTGCATCCAAGTGCGGGGATTAATGACATACATCATTGCACCCTGCCTCTTTTCCATTTTTAAAAGAGATTTATTTACTCATTTAATGTCCATTTGGGTTTTGCCTGCATTTATGTCTGTATGAGAGTGTCAGATCCCATGGTACTGGAGTTAGAGACAGTTCTGAACTGCTAGGTGGGTGCTGGGAATTGAACCTAGGTCCTTTGGAAGAGCAGCCAGTGCTCTTAACCACTGAACCATCTCCCCAGCCCCCTCTTTTCTATTTGAAGACAGTCTTGCTATATAGCTGACACTGATCTTGATCAAGACCTACCCTGCTGTAGTTACTACCTCAGAGAATCCCCCGCCCCCAGACCATGCAATTCCTGTCTTATCTCCTGACTTTTGCCCTTCTGAAGAATATGGATTTTTTTGGTAAGTTTCTTCTTGATTTGGCTTATCTACATTTTCCCATTCTTAGGATGAGGTCTTGGGTTCAGCTGCACAGATAACCAGGCATTCTTATGCCTCAAGCATCTGCAGAGATCCAGACATCACAGTGGGGGCCCGAATGAATAAAATGTGGGGCTGGAGCTAGCACCTGTTATCAGACAAGACTCTCTGAGCAGCCCACGTGGCCTCATACTTGTGATCCTCAGCTTCCGGAGAGGCTGGGATTTCAGGTATGTCTGCCAAGTTCAAAGGGAAGCTGTTACAGAGATGGAAAAATGCACATGATGCTTCCTGCTCTTGTCATAACCAAACGGGAGACGAAAACCAACCCTCTCCGAAGAGACGGCAGGTGCTGTGTCGTGACTGGCATGTAACACGTGTTACAGGTGGAAGGGTTGTAGTGTGTGCCACTATACACATCTTGTTTTTGATTAATGAATTAATTATCGAACAGGGTCTTGTTATGTAGTTCAAGCTGCCTAAAACGCTTACTGCCTGAGTCTACTGAGTGCCACCGCTCCAGACTTGGGGTTAATCTAAGGTGGCCCAAAGCAGGTGCGTTTATCAATTGCTGAAGGTGATTTACAGGAGTCACCTCGCTGCAGCATCTTCAACCCGCGGTAGCCGCTCTCCTTTTGAGTCTGGTAACTCCACTTCATAGGTTTCATCTGGGGACTTAAAAGCTGCTCCATTTCTTTGTGAGCACTTGCTCTATGAGGAGGAACTTATCTCCAGAACAGATGTTCTCAGGGGCAGAAACTGCCCAGCCTCCTTTGCACACGGAGAACAGGATCTGTAAATGATTGATCCTTTGGGTCCACGTCTTAGTGCTGTGGTTTATTAGCTGGGCCTGCTAGTAAATGAAAACGGCAGGGCCAGCTCCACGGCACTGGGGGAACGGAATGAGTTGGTATGTGCGGCAGATGTTCAGTGACACTTGTTAAGTGAGACTAAAGCTGAGGAAGTTTAATATAGAAACCCCACCTCACATGGAGCAGCGTCCAGGCGGGGAGTGAGGGCACACTCAGCACGCTGTAGGTGATGTAATGGGTGTGAAG
>NW_026068974.1:0-781 GCF_014885135.2 Alexandromys fortis
TAGCAGTGAAAATAATTTTATAGTTGGGGGTTCAACACATCAGGGGGGACTGTTTTAAATGGTCACAACATTAGGAAGATTGAGAGCAACTGGTTCATATCAGTGTCTCCTGTTAGCTCAGGCTTTCCTCACACTATGTAATTGAGAATTGATTTGAACACCTAATCCTGCCTCTGCTACCCAGAGCTAGAAAGATAGTCCTGCAACTCCAACCAGGATGGACCTTGACTGGTCTGTGGAAAGGAGAAATAGGTCAGTGAAGGAGTATCCTTCAGCTTCTCTAGATTTTATTGTGAATTTACAAGTGGAGTAGGACCGATGTAAGAATTTAGTTCACTGACAAACTGTAAAGCAAGCATAGTCACAACAGAAAAGGGGATTGGCAAGGAAGAGGGTGAAAAATTTCCTGCTGGGATAGTAGTTGACATTAGCAATGAGTAGTGACACACCACAGACCCTGCATTCAAGAATCTATATAAAAACTTATAATTAAACCAAATTTCTGTAGTTACAGTAGTTCAAGCAAACTAGAAGAACTAGGTAAAAGGGTGTGGTCCTGCCTAACATGACTGTATACCCTGAGAGAAATGATGTGAGTTGTACTTGGTGTGCTCTAATACAGATCCCTAGTCTCTGGAGCACATGACCATGAAGCTTGTTTGAACTTTTTAACCATATTCTTTTGATATTGTAATTACATTATTTTCACTGTCTCTTGCTTCCAACTGTTCTCATGGACCCTTTATTGTGTTCTAATCCATGGCCTCTTTTTGTTTAATGA
>NW_026068974.1:3234-5753 GCF_014885135.2 Alexandromys fortis
TTGTTGATTTTATTCATTGTTATCTAAGTATATTGTTTATTTTCTGGAAAATAATGGTCTCACCAATTTCTTATTCAGATTTCTCATGTTATGAGTTCCTTGAGTTTTTGTTTGTTTAGAAAGTTTCTATGGAGAGACAGTTTTAGTTTTATCTTCTTTATCTTAAATGTTTTTTTTTTCTTCTTTCCGTTTCCTGGCATATCTATCTTTGTTTGTGTTTTTGCTGCTCTAGTTATTGATATAATTAGTATGTTGCCTTGGGTCTTAAAATCTTCTTGCATATTAGCAAATCTTCTTGCATATTATCAGAATGGTATTGCTTAGAGTGATCTCAGAAAATACAAATTGAGAGTTTGCCTAGATAAGAATATCTGATTAGGGTATCTGAGAGAGATTGTGTTAATTTTGATTGATATAGGAAGGCTCTTCCACTGAGTTGGCAATATCTCTGAGCACAAAGCTCTGAGCACAAGACAGTGACAAAACAAGAGGGAAAGTCAGAAAACAATGATTCCACATGTTTTGCCTTTAGTTATCAGCTTGGGTATCTATCCTAAGCTCTCATAAGGTGGAACTGTGAAATAGGGTTAACAACCAAATAAACATATTCATTACCTGAGTTGCTTTTGATTGCATAATTTAATAACAGCAACAGAAGAAAGTTGAAACAAAAATAGGACTCAAAGGGGATTTTGTTGCTGCAAAGGTCCTGGAAATGTTGACTCTTATAAGAATGGCAAAGAGATCAGAAAACTGGACAAAGAGCTTAATCAGCTGTTTTTGTAGGACATAGACAAAGGGAATGTTGAGAGTACTGGCAGACAGTGGGGGTCAAGGTCATAGGATTTAGTGGGCAGTAGACTCTTCAGGGAACTATGGAGTTGGCCTGACCTAACTGCCTTGAGAGACATGTGTCATAGGATTTTCAGGTTAAAGCCCATGGTTCCTGGGTCACAATAAACCTCCCAGTTCCTGACAGACTGTTATATTTCCTCAGGCAGTGAAGCATTCAGGCTGATTTGTGCTTCTTTGTACAATTCCTTAGTAGTCAAGGAACAGGACATTTGAACTTAGATATAATTGTGTGTATGCTGTATAGCTTGCAAACTTCATTATATCCTGGTATAGACAGAGGTTGCTTAGTCATTTCCCCACTATCCAGACCCATAATAATTATACAGAACTTGTATTAATTATAAGACTGCATATCCAATAGCTTAGGCTTCTTATTAAATAACTTTTACATCTTAAATTAACCCAGTTCATCTGTGTATTGCCACATAGCTGTGGCCTACCAGTATGGTTCCATCCAGCATCTGTCTCCTTCAGTGGCTACATGGCATCTCCCTGACTCTGCCTTCTTTTCTCCTCTATCTCTGCTTGGAATTCTCACCTTTTTTTATTCTGTGCTACCATAGGCCCAAAGTGGTTTCTTTATTAACCAATGGGAATAGAACATATTCACAGCATACAGAGGGGAATTTTGTCTACATAAAAAGGAAGGTTTTAACTTTGATATAGCAAGATTACATATAACAAAACAATTATCAAGCAAGAATTATAGTTACAATATTTAGTCCATTTACATTTGGCAAATTAAGAAAAATACTCTATCATTTTTTCTATCTTTGTGAGTCTAAAGTTTTATATCTAATCTATCTCTTATAATAATAAAATGGTCTTTCTTCAACTCCATCAAAGACTCTAGAAGGATATATATTACTTAAGTAATTATAAGCACTTCCAAAACTCTAGAATTGACAAAGACATCTTGCTGCCTGGATAGTCACCCAAAATTCTTCTGTAACATTAGGGCATCCATCTTCAGTCTAGAGGCCCATAGTGTCTCGTAGACTTTTTCATGAAACAGAAAATTTCAAAGACAGTTCCACTTATATTGGCACTTTCTCAGTCACCTTTTTTCTGTGCCTTGCAGAATGTCTAGCAGACTCTTTCATGAAGCAGGATCTGTCTCACCTTTTTTAGGCAACTTTATTAGTCCTTTTTTGTAGGTCCTGCATGTTCAGTTTATACAACATACCATCAAGCAATCCAGTCAAGAGCAGTTTCTTGCCCAAATGGCTAGCCCAGTCACATTGAAGGCAAATTCCATAATAAGTTCCTTCGATGCCCATCAACCCCTCTGAAATAATTTTTGCTACCAGGATTCATGTCTCACTGTCATGAAGAGGCATAAATTTTAAAAACATTTAAAATGCCATATTCTATATGTCTTTGAAAGATTTGAAGAATACCTATTCATATGAAATATATCTCTGTACATCTAGAAAACCTAACTAATATGACTATAAGTTTATATCTATTATAAATGACTATCTATTAATTTGTATTTTTAACTATACATTATCATAAATGAACTGAACAAATATAATACCTTAAACAAGAGCAGAGATTCATTTAACAAAATCGACATTAAATTTATATCAATAGACTTCCACTGTTTCTCTGATCTTTCAGGTTTTTACCCCTGATATCTGACTCCCAATTTTTATTGATAA
>NW_026068974.1:7569-8784 GCF_014885135.2 Alexandromys fortis
TTTTTTACAGAAAGTATATTTTTCTTTTGATATAGCAACTATTTATTTTTTATCTTTTATTTATTTTTATTAATTTTTTTAATTAAAAATTTTCACCTCATCCCCACCTCCCTTTTCCCTCCCCCTCGCCCCACTCCCCGTGCCCCACTGTCCTCCCCCTCCTTCTCCTGTCCAAAGAGCAGTCAGGGTTCCCTGCACTGTGGGAAGTCCAATGTCCTCCCCCGTCCATCCAGGTCTAGGAAGGTGAGCATCCAAACCGGCTAGGCTCCTACAAAGCCAGTACATGCAGTAGGGTCAAAACTCAGTGCCATTGTCCTTGACTTCTCAGCAGTCTTCATTGTCCACCATATTCAGTGAGTCCGGTTTTATCCCATGCATTTTCAATCCCAGTCCAGCTGGCCTTGGTGATCTCCCAATTATCAACCCCACCGTCTCAATGGGTGGGTGCCCCCTGTGCGGTCTTGACTTCCTTGCTCATGTTCTCCCTCCTTCTGTTCCTCATTTGGACCTTGGGAGCTCAGTCCATTGCTCCAATGTGGGTCTATGTCTCTATCTCCATCCACCTCCAGATGAAGGTTCTATGGTGATATGCAAGATATTCGTTAGTATTGCTATAGGATAGGGCCATTTCAGGCTCTCTCCTCAGCTACCCAAGGATCTAGTTGGGTACATCTCTCTGAACCCCTGGGAACCCCTCTAGAGCCAACCCTAAGATGGCTCCCTTAAGATATATACTTCCCTGCTCCCATATCCATCCTTCCATTATCCCAAGCATCCCATTTCCCCAAGTTCTCCCTATCCTCCCCTTCTCACTTTTCTCTCCCCATCTCCCCTTTCCCCCATCCCACCACACCCCCCACTTCCCAATTTTTTGCCGGGCAATCTTGACTTCTTCCAATATCCAGGAGGATAACTCTATGTTTTTCTTTGGGTTCACCTTCTTATTTAGCTTCTCTGGGATTGCGAATTATAGGCTCAATGTCCTATATTTATGGCTAAAAACCAATTATGAGTGAGTACATCCTATGTTCATCTTTTTGGGTCTGGGTTACCTCACTCAGGATAATGTTTTCTATTTCCATCCATTTGCATGCAAAATTCAAGCAGTCATTGTTTTTTACCGCTGAATAGTACTCTAATATGTATATATTCCACACTTTCTTCATCCATTCTTCCATTGAAGGGCATCTAGGTTGTTTCCAGGTTCTGGCTATT
>NW_026068975.1:0-6618 GCF_014885135.2 Alexandromys fortis
CCTAAACAACAATGAGAACCCTAAGAGAGGCATGCATAGATCTAATCTACATGGGAAGTAGAAAAAGACAAGATCTCCTGAGTAAATTGGGAGCATGGGGACCACAGGAGAGTTGAGGGGGAGGGGAGAGGGAGGGGAGCAGAGAAAAATGTACAGCTCAATAAAATCAATTTAAAAAAAGAAAATAATTTTTTGGTCGGGGGTCACCACAACATGAGGAAGTATGAGGGTCAGGGCATTAAGACGGTTGAGAACCACTGCTCCAGAGAACCCGACTGAGGACTGAAGCACCCACTCTGCTCTAGGTGTTTACATGGCCCTCTAAGGGATTCCTCTTCCAAGGAGCTGATATAGTGGGAATGAATAAAGCATGTAAGTGGGAAGGGGGCAGGTTCTGCACATGGAGAGGCAGAAGGCAACAGGGAATGACCAAGCAGAGTGGTTCCTGGTGAGGAGAGGACCGTTCCAGGGCTGGGCATGCTGGTGATAGCTAACCTGCAGGAAGGTTGTCAGGAATAGAAAAGCCCAGCATGATTAGTCTGGAGAGCCGAGGGACCAACGAATACACAGCTGTGTGAGCCAGGCCTTTTCTTTTAGGCCACCAATCAGCTCCGAAATCACAACACAGAGACTTAATAGTTTTGAATGCTGGGCCAAGCCTAGGCTCATTTCTGGCCACCTCTTTGTCTTAAATGAACCTGTTACTCTATCTACTTTTTACCTTTTCTTACTTTGCTGAGGTCTCTGTGTCTGGCTGGCTGATGGCTGCCTGGCTTTGGCCCCGGATGTGTCCCTCATTTTCTCCTCCTCTCCTTCCTTCTCCTCCCAAGCCTAAATGTCTCCTCCTGTTTATTATCTCTGCCCACTGGCCCAGCCTATCCTTTCTCTTGCCTAGCTATTGGCCAGTCTGCTTTTTATTAGACCAGTCAGGTGCCTTAGCCAGGCAAGGTGAAACAGCGTTTCATAATTAAACAAATGCAATATAAACAAAAGTAACACACCTTTACACAGTTAAATAGTCTGCAGCAAAAACAAATGCAACACATCTTTCCCTAGTTAAAATAATGCTCTACACCAGCTGTGCACGCTGTGAGGCAGGGATCTTGGATCAGAGGCCGACCCCTAGGGAACATGAGGCAGAGATTTAGGCACTGTCAAATGGGGGGACTAAAACTGAGAAAGGACTGGATACCAGAGAAGGGTTGAAGGAGAAAGGTTGACAACACTGAGTTGGTTGAGAACTGAGCCACCCACTGACCAAGTCTCTGGTGTCTGTCTAATCGCCCCACACTGAGGCTTCTGAAGTCTGTAGTG
Organism: Alexandromys fortis; assembly: GCF_014885135.2. Lineage (NCBI taxonomy): Eukaryota > Metazoa > Chordata > Mammalia > Rodentia > Cricetidae > Alexandromys > Alexandromys fortis. The sequence goes on from NW_026068975.1 coordinate 1,315, forward strand.
TGGCCAGGAATTCGGCTCGAAAGCCACTCTCTGACTGAAGAACTGCCCTGATTGTCTTGGCTGATGTGGAAAGCCCATGTCAGCTGGTCCTTTCTGCAGAGAGGATTCTGCCAAGGCCCTGACACTCTGTCACAGGCTGGGGGGAAATGGCTGTGGAAAGGACGCCTTCCAGGAGAGATCCTAGAGGGATTATTGAGTCCACTGGCGAAGTGAGGGATAACTATCTGGGGGCTAGTTGCAAAAATACCACAGCTCTCCACCAACACGCAAGTGCCTAGGCCTGGCCATCAACACACCATCCCATTGCTCTCTCAGGCTGACTGACTCAGGATGGAGAGGGATGGGAATGGTAGGATTTCAGTGGAGGGTGCTAGTTTGTATCTTTCCTTGATGTTCTCTTTTTGGTGACACATTATCGTCATAATCTTCTTAATAGTTTAGATGAAATTTTCATTGTCCATCGTAACGTATTTATACTAGTTGATTTAAAATCGTTGCCTAGGGCTGTAGAGATGGCTCAGCAGTGAAGAGCATGCAATGCTCTTGCAGAGGGCCCAAGTTAAGTTTCCAGTGCCCAAGTCAGGTGTTCACGCAATAGCCTATGCCTCCAGCTTCAGGAGTACCACAATCACACATGCGCATACCCACATGCAGATATATACACACAGAGCACTTTAAAATGATAATAAAAAATAAAATCATTGTCTATACTTTCATGGCTGTTTTTATTCCTTAATATGGATCATGTCATTCTTTTAACAAATATTTATTTACTAAAAAAAAATTAAAGATTTATTTAATTTATATGTGTGAGCATTTTGCCTGTATGGAGGCATATGTACCACATGCAGGCCTAACGGCCCTGTGGGCAGAAAAGACCATCAGATGCCCTGGAAATGAAGTTCAAGTCACTATGTGGATGCCGTGAGGCTAACCCGGGTCTTCTACAGAGCGGCAAGTGCTCTTAACTGGCCCCGCATTGTCCTCTTTCATTCTGTTGAGAATGGGCTATTTTAGGTAATTCATTATAACGGCTGAACATCGGCTCCGCACCCGTCCTTTGAGAGCTGTATTGTCGTTTTCGCTCGTCTCTTCGATCACTCGTCTAGTGACTGAGCTGAATCATCTCTGTGCCCTTTCTGTCCCATGTGCCGACGCCTCTGCGCTGTCAGGTTTGTGTCGCGCTGACACAGGCCAGAGTCGTTCTGAAAGAGGGAGCCTCAGTTGGGAAGATGCTCAGCTCATACCAGACTGGTCTCTAGGCAAACCTGGGATGCATTCGCGTTCTCTCGATTGATTGATGTGGGAGGGTCCAGCTCACTGTGGGTTGTGCCACCCCTAAGCTGGTGGCCCTTGGTGCTACAAGAAGGCAAGCTGATTGAGCAATCCATGAGGACAAGCCAGCAGTACCCTAACTAAGAGAACCTCTGATGACATTGCTTCATTATTCCCCCTTATCTTCATCTTTCTGTTTTTGTGGAGCTTATTCTGGGTCACCAGGAAATCCTTATGTTTGAGCCCCCTCAGTCTGCAGATAGTTCCCCCCCCCCCTTTATTCTGTGTGGCTCCAAGATTGATGTCATTGTTGAAGGACTTCTTACCTTGTCCAGTGTTAGTGTTCAGGGTCCTGATTTGGATGGTCCATTTTTGGTCGCTACAGAAAAGGTATGGGTACAGCTTCCCTGGTCACCAAAGTTGTTATTTAATTGATCATTCTGACTTTCTAGATGTTTCCCTCGGGTGGACAGACTTGTATGGCTCAACCCGTGCCTTCCCAGAGGCTGTGGATGAGCACAGAGAGAAGTCCTTTCATGATGGATTTGTGGGTGCTGTGTCAGACAGATAGGTGAACACGTTTGTGTCTGCCCACAAGGGTCACAGGCTGCTTCTGTTTTGTTGGTTGTAGTTTGCCAAGTGATCCTGATTTCCCTTGGCAGCTGCTCTTAGGCAAGCACAGGCTCTTTTATTCTAGTCTAAGTTACTAATATTAATCCTCAGATCACGCATTTTCACATAGTCGTGTGTGTGTGTGTGTGTGTGTGTGTGTGTGTGTGTGTGAATGGCTATGAAATGGTTAAAGAGGAGTCAGAGGTTTCCGCATACGGCGGAGGGCTGACGGGGTTGCAAAGACAGCCACTGCAAGATAGCTGAGACATTCATGACTCTGTACGACTCTGGAAGTGGGGTACAAGCCTATATCTTGACAATTGACAACAGCTCCAGGGGGCTGTGACACATGGTGAGAACCGGACTAGGGTGAACTGAAGCCCCGTGGAAAGCTGGGAGCCATCCCCTCCATCTTCCATTAGTGCAAGCCCTGGGTGGTGAATTTGGGCCCTGGCATCGCCTTCACGGTGTTCGCATCTTCTGGTTACGGGGTGCTTAAGAGTGTGTTCTGCTCTAATGATTAAAGCCGGGCGGTGGTGGTGCACACCCTTAATCCCAGCACTCAGGAGGCAGATGCAGGTGGATCTCTGTGAGTTCGAGGCCAGCCTGGTCTACAGGAGCTAGCTTCAGGACAGGCTCGAAAGCTACAGAGAAACCCTGTCTTGAGAAAAAAAACAAAACAAATAAACAAACAAAAAGCCATTAGATTACATTTCTAAAGGAAGCCACCAAAGTCTAGTCCCTGATTTGGTCACTTCCTCCTCCTGAGGCTGACCACCAAAATCCAGCAATAAAAAGGATTCCCCTAATTGGATTCACCCTTTGGCTCACCTAATTAACATGCCCAATTAAAATTAATCACCGCATCCTAACTTTACCTTTATAAACGGTCCTTTGCCCGTGGGCCACTTCTGTCTCCTCTCTATCCAGAGGCAGTCCTTTGGCCCGCAGGGACAAATACCCTTGCCCATTTTCCTTGTCCTCCTCCCCTTCTCCCTCACCCCCTATCTTCTTTACCACCGCACCCTAGCCCACTCTGACACAGACCTCACCTCTTTCTCTTCTTAAGAATGACGACTGAGGTCATTTGTTGCTGTTTATCTGAGTCAGAAAGCAGCCACTTTAACTTTTCTTCCCTGTTTAATAAAGGATCTCTCTGTGAAAACAGGTGTTTGGTTTGATTTATTCCTAATCTGGGGTCTGGAAGGGAACCAACCCCCACTGTGCTGGTGTCCCCTTCCGTCTCCAGTTCAGTAAGAGACTCTGGAGTGTAAAAGAGAAAGACAGCCAGCATCCTGCTCTGGCCTTTGTATGTATGCACGTGCGTATACACGTATGGGTTCAAGGACCTGAGTATGCTTGCACATACACACACACACACACACACACACACACACACACACACGGGGTGGGGAGACAGGGCTTAGTGGACAGGGCACACACGGCTACTGCATTCAGGGTAAAGTGGAGACATTAGGCAAGAAACTGAGGGTAGCAACGCTTTCAACAGGGAAGAGTAGATGCTGTGGATTCTCTGGTCTGGGACCTTCTTTCCAGTCTCAGACCAGGCCAGGCCTCCCTAAACCAGGGGTGTGTGGGGGGAGATTTAAGAATGCTTTATGCTTAATGCATGGAAAGTGTCTGGCCCCGAGGAAGCTCTCAGCCAGAACCTGTGGGCGCTGCGTTCAGCAGGGGGTAATGAGGGCAGGGGTCTCCAGCAGTAGCCCTGGACCCAAATGGGGTTTCTATCCTCTGAAAATTGCTGACACAGCATGGGGTGGTCTCCCAACAGCCCCCTCAGTGAGGCACATGCTCTCAGCTTGCAAAGCTCTCTGCTTGTGGGTTTTCTGTCATGGCTCACAAAGAAAAGGATCTTTTTGTTTACCAAGAATAAATAGCCATTCGGAGTGATGAAACAGGCCCGATTGGCACTGCCCTGAGTGGGGTAAGTAGGTCAGGATGTTCCTCATTTGTGTGTTTCTTGGAGGCAGGTTGGCGTTTCTCTTGTTTTGAAAAGATTCTCCAGAGAGCTTATTATCTAGGGGAGAGGTTGGTGGGCACCCTTCCAGGAAGTTCTGAGGGGGCCATGTCAGAGGCTTGTGTCCAGGGGAGCAGGAGGGAGCTGGGTAGGAGTGTGGGGGTGGGGAGTGGAAGCAGAGATGGAAAAAGAGATCAGAGCCGATGTGGCCACCCGGCCCCATTCCGCCACCTTGGACACAGTGGCCTTAAATCACTGGCGAGTGTGAGGCCAAAGCGGGTTCCAGAAGCAAATGGCTCTTTAAATAGTACTTGTAGCTAAGATGATAGAAGCCCTTGGATCGGGATGGGACATGCCTTTGTAGATATTTACAAATTACCCAAGTGGATTCTGCCCATTTTCTCCCAGGGCTGACTCTGAGGTCATCTAATGGCTCAGTGGGGTGACCAGGAAAAGAAGAAACCACCAAAGACCCAGGCTTTAACAGGGATGAAAGAATTAATGAGATGCCAGTTCAAAATACTCTTGTTAGTCCTTGATCGACAGATAGGAATAACACATAAAGGGAGGCTTGGGACTCCGTTCCTGAGTCTCTGTCGCTGTCACAAAACACCCAGACTAAAAGCAACTTTGAAGAGAGGGTCTAGTTAGCTTCCAGTTCCAGCAGGAGAGAGTGTGTCATGACAGGAAAGGCAGGACGTGAGGCAGGAACAGAAAGCTGCCCCAGTTCATTCAGAGATGAGATTTTGGGGAGTCAGTGGGAACTATGAAACTCTGAGCTCATACATGGGTTAACATATTGGTAGATTTGTAGATGAACTGCTTTCAGAGAAGGAGGTTGCTTTTTCTTTGCTTCCTGGCCACCACGGAGTAGCTTCGCTTGACCGAGCGCTCCCTGCTATGTTGCCATGCCTTACCACAGACCCACAAGCAAGCATAGATTGAAGCCACTGAAATAGTGAAGATATCCCTTCAATATAGTGGGTTTTTTTTTTTATTTATGTCTTATAAATAAAGCTTGCCTGAAGACCAGAAAGTAAAACTAAGCCAGTAGAGGCCAGGCAGTGGTGTCACACACGTTTAGTCCCAGGATTTGGGAAACAGAGACAGATAGATCTCTGTGGGTTCAAGGCCACCCTGGGCGACACAAGATCAAGGCAGAAACAGATCTGGATGGTGGTGACACCTTTAATCCCAGCACTAGACAGGAATATAAACTGAGATGAGACAAGAACTAGCTCTCTTTTTCAGTTTGAGAATTTCTTAGAGGTAAGAGCTCTCTAGTGGTTTGGAAGCTTTGCTCTTCTGATCTTCAGGTTGAACCCTAATAACTGTCTCTCGGTTTTTATTATTCATGCTACTTTTGGCACCCAGTGTGGGGCTTGAACCCACAACCCTGAGATTAAGAGTCCCATGCTCTACTGTGGCTAGACAGGGCT
>NW_026068975.1:8013-11994 GCF_014885135.2 Alexandromys fortis
GTTACTTTTGTGTAGCTGTGACCAAGCATAGCTAAAGGGAGGAAAGGTTTATTTTGCTCACAGTTTGAGAGGGTTCAGCGCATCAGCGCTTGGCCGCATACATTTGGATATACCATCATGGCAGGGAAGGCTATTCAATGGAGCCCTGCAGGATAGGCAGATGTGTACATGGGAAGATAAAGAAAGGAGAGAAGAATGAGGATCTGGAAGAAGCTTCCAAGGCACAATCCCAGTGACCCATTATCTTAGTTAGGGTTTCTATTGCTGTGAAAAGACAGCGTGACCATGGCAATTTTTATAAAGGAAAACATTTGATTGGGTGGTCTAACAATTTCAGAGGTTCAGTCCATTGTCATCCTGGAGGAACATGGTGACATGCAGGCAGACATGGTACTGGAGAAGGAGCTGAGAGTTCTACATCTTGGTCCTCAGGCAACAGGAGAAAGCTGTTATACTGAGCATAGCTTGAGCATATATGAGACCTCAAAGAGCCCACCTCCACAGAGACATACTTCCTCCTACAAGACCACATCTACTCCAACAAGACCACACCTCCCTATGGGCCTTTTGGTGCCATTTTTATTCAACTATATACCCATATCCTCCAATGAGGCCCTAGCTCCTTAAGTTTCTAGAACCTTCCAAAATAGCACCAACAGATGGAGACCAAGCATAAAGTCTCTGTGTGTAATAAAGGACCACTTCATATTCAAGTTGTAAAAAATAATATCCTTAGAATGAGTGTCTCTTTTAGAACCTCAGATTTATGAGTAGGGTTAGTACAGGAGTAGGGAGGTCTCACTTGAGTAGGATGGGCACAATCTAACCTTACTGGTATCCTAAGGAGAGAGATAGGCAGATGCATACATGGGGAAGAGACTGCAAAGATACACAGGGAAAGTATCAAGGCAGAGATAGCAATGATGGAGCAAAACACTGGAGACCATGAGGGATTGATGCTAATGTCAGAAGCTCAGAGAGAGGCGTGGACAAGATTCTCTCAACACCCAATGGCAATGAATCCTGAGAACACTTTAATCTTCTGGCTTTCTGAACTGTGAGAGAATAGTTTTATCTTAAAGCCGTGGTTTTCAACCTATGGGTGGCTACCCCTTTGGGTCAATTTGTAACAATGAAAATATGCCCTGCATATCAGATATTTACATTATGATTCATAACAGTAGCAAAATTGTAGTTATGATGTAGCTGTGAAAATAATTTTATAGTTGGGGGTCACCACGGCATGAGGAACTGTAGTAGAGGTTGCTGATTAGGAAGTTTGAGAACCACCGTCTTAAGACAACAGCTGGTCATGCTTTGTCATGGAATCCTTAGAAAACAAATACAACGGTCTTTTGAGAAATCTGGAGGACAGGTATGTGCTTGTGGTTGAAGCTTTCAAAGGAGACCTCACTGTGAAAGCTCCTGTTCCCTCTGGTCCCCTTCTGCCAGGGAGCCCCTGAGGCTATTGAGGAAATTGGATATTGACTAAGCTGCAGTTCCACAAATGGAAGGTCTAAAATTTGTGGTTATTTGCAAAATAAAAAATATAGACCATTATCTCTCTCTCTCTCTCTCTCTCTCTCTCTCTCTCTCTCTCTCTCTCTCTCACACACACACACACACACACACACTCATACAAACACACACTAGAATGTAGGTATGGTGGCATATGCCTGTAATTTCATCGCCTATGATGCCCAAAATGGAAAGATCTCAAATTCAAGGTCAGTGTAGACTTTATAGCAAGTCTCACTCACCCACTCAAACTATCTAAATGAATGAATGAATGAATGACGTAAGAATATAGAAATACACAGAAATGTAAGAGTAAAAAAAGCATCCACAGAGTAACACAGAGTGTATTTACTTTGCATGTTTATATTTCTGGTGCTTTCTATATCTGCTTAAAATATATGTGTATACTCAAGAGTGTTTGGAAATCCCCATCTTGAGGTTATGTTATTCAATTTCCACAACAGGTAGTTTTTAAAGTGTAGTATTCTACACATTTTTATGAATCAAATCTATAACTCAGAGCCCATGTAGCTTGTCTAAGCTGGGAGTAAAATAGAGTTGGTGCTTATATGCCCCCTTTCCCAATCCCATTGTTCAGCTCTTAGAGTTGAATTAGGACCAAACAGGACACAGGGTCTGGACAGCAGTGATGACAGAAGAGGCACCATACTGGGATTTGTTTGGGGTTTTGTTTGTGGTACTGGAGACAGAACCCATGACCCTGAGTACACTAGCAAGTACTCCATGGCTGGGTTAGAGACCCAGCCCTTTTCTTGCCTTTTCTTTTGTGACAGAATTTCCTATATAGCCCACACTGGCTTCAAACTTGCAATCCTTCTGTCTCAGCCTACTGAGTAGCTGGGATAACATTGCATGCATCCAGATTCCCTGCCATGCTGTGTTCTTGTCCCATTTCTCGATGGCTAGTATAGATGCCAACTAACAGCCAAAACAGTTGGATAACCTACGAGCCATCAGCCCTGAAACCAGGAAGTATGTCCCTTAGATCAGAGACCAAAGAAGTTTAACCACAAGAGTTGAGGTATGAGGAAGGTCCTAAAGGAGTGTATAGCTGACCCTGCATCCTAGGGAGAGGGCTTAGGCTTAGGGGCAGCTCCCCTTAAACCTCCAAACTTAGTAGATGAATTTTGCCTACTGTGAAGAACTTGTGAGAAATACTTCAAAAGAGAACCTCTGGAAAGATTACACACACACACACACACACACACACACACACACACACACAGTGCTTGACACTATGTCACCTGTTGGAGGCCATCATTTCCTTGACGATGCATTAAATTGTGGTGACTACCAACGACCAACCTAGACAAAAAGTAATGTTTTCTGAAAAGGGCTAAAGATGGTTCTATCAGATTCTACCCCCAAGAAGTGCTTTCCTCTGCTCTATTTATCTAAGTGGGATTTGGGAATAGAACACTTGGAAAAGAGAAATATTTGATGCATGTATATCCCAAATCCTTGGACCTGAAGATCTATCTGTGAAGCGTATCCTCACTCAGAACCACAGATATTAACATGTGCACAACACCTATTTTACTATGCACCCAAGATACCATAAAAACAGGCAGGAACACAACAGACATCGCAGTATGGTTCTTTGTTATTGAACAGGAAGAGGATAGAAAGAGATGTTGGTGCATGTTCACTATGAGAGATTGGACCAAAAAAGGCAGTCCTGGTCAGTCCTGGTCCACCAAGGAGAGCTAAATAGCGGGGCTGTTCCAGGGTCATGGTTTGAGGACAGAGAGTAGCACAAAGTTAATGTCATGGTTCAGTCTCTCTTCAAAATGCTAAAAATGTCAAACCATTTTCCTTACTGGGGTCTTGTCGATCATTACCCGGGCTTGTAAAAATAAAACAGGCTGTGGTTAGGTGTGACGAGGGAAAGCCAGGATCGTCATGGTGGCAGGATGATGGGAGGGGGTGTTGCATGGCTTTCCCTGCGTGATACTGGCATATCTCAGGGTTTGGTGGGCACTGGGGAGAGGTTCCAGACTCTTGTGTTCCAGAACAAGAAATTGAATAGATACAAGCTGAGAGGAAGCAGGCAGGAGCAGTTTAGAAGTTCAATGACAAATACAATACAAAGCATCCAGGTTTTCATGTCACATTTTGAGGGCTGTTTTGAGTCATTGGCCTAACATGGCTTTTGTGACTCGCTTGCATAGTGCAGGCTTCCTCACAGGATCGATCTTTTGCGGGGAGTTCTACATACATACAACTTCAAATATTACAGGTCTCATTAGGTTGTTCAACTCCCTCCAGGGGTGTGTGTTGGATAGTATTACAATGAGCCTAAAGTCACCTTCATACATCCTGTAGTATCTTGTGCTTATGCAGTGGCTCCTACCTGTTTGACTTGGCCCTGTCTTTTTCTTCAATACTAATTTTGGAGCTTTGTGCAAAAAAAAAAAAAAAAAAAAAAAAAAAAAAAAAAAA
>NW_026068976.1:0-2756 GCF_014885135.2 Alexandromys fortis
GAGGCAGAGGCAGGCGGATCTCTGTGAGTTCGAGACCAGCCTGGTCTACAAGAGCTAGTTCCAGGACAGGCTCCAAAGCCACAGAAAAACCCTGTATTGAAAAACCAAAAAAAAAAAAAAAAAAAAAAAAAAAAGTTTCTTTTTTCCAGGAAGCTTAAATACCCTGTGGGAGTGGTCCTGACCCTCCCTGGGGAGGGGTCACAACTTGACAGACTGGAAGTTGGAGTCTGAACCAAGGCAACTCCCAGGCCAGGGGCTGGGCTGATGCTTCCAATCATTCATCCCAGACTCCTTGGATATAGGAGTGTCAGAGGGCTGGGGTCTCACTTTAATTCAAACACTTAGCTGTCCCTGCATTTGATGGTTGGCTTGGAGGTTCTGCTGCTTTGGCCTGGTCTGGTTCATATCTGGAGGTCTTCCCCTTGTCAGAAGACTCAGAATGGTCCTGACTGGACTCCTGGAGTGACCAGGCTGTGTTCTGTATGCTCATCTCCAAGGCAAGCTGTCCCAGACACATGCACACAAACAAGTGTTTGTCCCAAAGCCTAGATTTGCATTGTGTCTTCTCTAATTCCATTTGGCAAAGAAAGTCACCTGGGCGGACCAGAGTCCAGGTGGATGATACTGAGGCTAGACTGAAAGGGTCTGGACTCAGGGAAGAGAGAAAGGCTGGGCTGCTATGCAATCCACCACCTAGGTTTTCACATGCCAGGGAAGAATCTCAGTTATAGCTAAACTGATCCAAGCAACAGCCCTGCACCCAGCACACAACTGTCCAACCTTCTCTGCTCCCAGAAAGGCACAACAGCTGGGGAAAGTCAGGAGAAAAACAAAGGCATCCGAGAGGAGGGAGAGCAGCCGAGTTTTTACTGACAATGGTCTATTCATAATCCATATTTAATTCGGGCTCAAAAGGACGCATTTACAATCTGCCAGGCTTTAAAGTCCCCGCCCTTAAGCGAGGCTCTGCAGCAGGAGAAATACCAAGATTTCTGCCTGTTGCAAAAGCAAGAGCCTGAGCTGGCAAGATAAACAAAGGCAAACAAAACAGCCAAGGGCAGTGCAGAGTTGTGGGGAGGTCTCTCTAGCTGTGCGTCACGGATGGGATGCACTTGCCTTCAACCCTATCTTCATTAATGATCTGGAAGAGGGCAAGAACAGCCCACTGATTATCCTCAGAGAGATGCTGAACTGGGAGTTGTGGCTTGCACCAAAGGAGGGGCCTCGGAGAGGACCAGGCAGGAAATACTGGTTAGCTTGGAGAAGGCCAAAGGCAAGTAGGAGAAGCATATAGCATCCACCAGGGAGGGATCCAGCTGTTTACATCCTGTCCAGAGCCACCCAGGGTATTCACAAGTCAACCAGAAGAACAAACTTTCCCCTCGAGAAGGTGGCCCAAGTAGTTAGATACAGGCAAGCCATGGCAGGAGAAGGAGGAGAGCAGACAGAGGAATGGGCGCACCAGTGCAGCGGTTGGGGAGGCCTGACATCCTTCCCTTCATAGCCTCCTCCCCTAGGAAGCAAGCTCACGAGAACATAAACCCATCATTTGTGCTGATTTGTTTTCAGCTGTCTGCCCAGCACCTGGAATTATATGTGAGCAACAAAGCCATCCCTTGATAAGTATTTGTTAAATGAATTCAAAACAGAAGAAAGGAAAGCGGGTCATCAGGGAAGGAAAGGGGGATCAGCCGGAGAGGGCAGGGCACAAGACAGGTTGACAAGGGGATGAGTAGAATCGAAGTACATTGAGTCCATGTATGAAAATGCCATAATGAAACACTTGTTATATGGAATTAGTATATATTAATAAAAAATATTTGGGGGCCGGCAAGAGGAAAGCGTGTGGCGTTAAAGCTGGGGACCAGAGTTTGATACCTAGAACCCATTGATACCTAGAACCCATGCAATGAAAGGAGAGAATCAGCTTCGCATGCTGTCCTCTGACCTCCACGTGTGCATCACGGTTTTGCCCCAGGGAATAAACAAGCAACAAACAAACAAACATTCAAAAAAATGTTAAAAAGCCACGTATGGTGGTACGTACCTTTAATCCTAGCAGGGACAGGGAAATCTCTGAGTTCCAGGCAAGGCTGGTCTACAGAATGAGTTCCAGGCAGCCAAGGCTACACAGAGAAACCTTTTCTTGAAAAACCAAAAAAAAAAAAAAAAAAAAAAAAAAAAAAAAAACTTGAAAAATAATTCTTAAAAATCAGTAAAAAAAATGAATAAACAAATAAAAAAACTAGGATCTAAAAGAAAAAAAAGGAATAGAGTGGGGAAGGAGAAATGGAACATGGCTCTTTAAGAGGGATTCAAAAGATGCTAAGAGGGATTCAAAAGATGCTAAGAGGGATTCAAAAGATGCTAAGAGGGATTCAAAAGATGCTTTGTCGCCATAAGGAACAAACCAGCATGAAGATGGAGCAAAAAGAAAACAAGGAAGCTGGACATGGAGGAAAGAGAAGCAAGGAGAGGCAATCAAGTTCTCCTGAGAACAGACTCCCACTTGACTTAGCAATAGAAACCCTACTGGGGGCAGTCGCACTGCTCACACACCTGAGCCTGCCGCTGCCTGGGTTCGGTGTGTCTTCTTTCGATTAGCCATCACAGGACAACACAGACACTCTAAGAACCTTCTCACATTGCTCCCATTTTGCATAGTGATGAACAGGGACTGAAGAAAAGGTCCCCAGATCTGTGACTTTGTGACCATCCCCCCCCCCCCCCCCCCCCCCCCCGCTGCGTGCCCTGCC
>NW_026068976.1:7589-12247 GCF_014885135.2 Alexandromys fortis
ACCATTAGTTTCCACCAAACCCAAAACTAAGAACATCATTGGAAACATTTGACACTTATAGCAGAAGTTACCCTGCTTGCTGTACCCATCTTCCTGATAGTTCCCCCAGTTTAAAAACGCCTTGAGTGGTTAGAGCACTGGCTATTCTTCCAGAGGTCCTGAGTTTAATTCCCAGCACCCACATGGCAGCTCACAACTGTCTATAATGGGATCCGATGCTCTTTTCTGGTGTGCATGCCTACAAAGCACACCTAGTCACAAAATCTATAAATAAATAAATCTTTTAAAAAGTCCCTTGATTTATGACTTTCTTTTATTCTGTTGCTACAAAAAAAAAACTTCAAGAAACTATTACCACACTGGGAAAGAGTATTCGAGGCACTCTAAATCCGTTCCCAGGCCACGGTCACTTATATTTGACTCCCTTTAAGGTGAAAGTTGTGCGTCTGTATGCACATGCGCATATCCATGTCATGTATGTGGAATTCAGAGGACAACCTTCAAGTGTTGGCTTTTCTCTTTCTACCATGTATATACTGGGGATTGAATTCAGATCGTCAGGGTTGGCAACCAGTACCTTTATCTACTGAGCCATCTCATTTGCCTTTTTGCTACTTTTTAAAAAAGAATTATGTTAGTCCACAGACCTAGAGAGGCTAAGTAACAAGGAGGGTTCAAGAGGAGGATGCATGGATCTCTCTGGGAAGGGGAAATAGAATAGGTTTTGCAGGTATCCTAGGGGAATGTGGGGATGGGAACAGGAGGGAAAGATGACTAGAATTGGGTGATATTTAGGGGTGATACAGAAACTTAATGCAACAGAAACTCCCTGGAATCTATGAGAGTGACCCTAGTGAAGCCTCCTAACAATGGAGGATACAGACTCTGAACTGGCCATCTTCTGTAACCAGGTAAGGCTCCCCTCCCAGTAGTAGGACTGGGACATCAACCCAGCCACAAAAGACCTACAACTTGACCTGCCTGCAAGGTGAACTGGAAGAATGGTGGTACAGAAATTGTGAGAGTAGTCAACCAATGAGGCCCATGTAATGATATTTTACTATCCTGATATACTCATAGATTGACACCTAGCCCAATTGTCATCAGAGAGGCATCATCTAGCAACTGATGAGAGCAGATGCAGAGACTCACATTAGGTAGAGCCAGAGGAACCCCACAGAAGAAGGGGAGAAAGGATTGTGGGAGCAAGAGGGGTTGAGACACCACAAGAACACGGCCCACAGAATCAAGTAAGCAGGCCTTATAGGGGCTCACAGAGATGGAAGTTACAATGGTGAAGTAGGCCCTCTGCATATATACCTTACAGTTGTGCAGCTTGGTGTTCTTGAGGGACTCCTAACAGTAGGGGTGGATGTCTCTGACTCTTTTGCCTGCTCTTGGCACCCTTTTCCTCCTACTGAATTGCCTTGTCCAATCTTGATATGAGGGTTTGTGCCCAGTCTTATTATAATGTGTAATGAGCCATGTTCGGTTGAGAAGTCTGGGAGGTCTGCTTTAAAAAGAAAGAAAGAAAGAAAGAAAGAAAGAAAGAAAGAAAGAAAGGAAGGAAGGAAGGAAGGAAGGAAGGAAGGAAGGAAGGAAGGAACAAACTGCGGAGGAATGGATCTGAGGGAGAGGGAAGGTGGGGGAAATTATTTTAGTTTTTAATTACACGTTTATATATGTCTCTGTGTGCTAACACATGCAGGTGCTCATGGAAGATGGTTGGATCCTTTGGAGCTGGAGTTACAGGTGGTTGTGAGCTGCCTGACATAGGTGTTGGGAACTGAACTCAGGTCCTCAGAAAGAGCTGTTAATAGCTGAGACATCTCTTCTGCTCCATTCTTTCAAACTTGTAAAAGAGATTGTCTAGGCTTTGATTTGAAGACTCAACACAGAAGAGCTTCAGAGGGCAAGGGGAAGGCATAGCTCCTGGTAATCCTCATTCTGATTTCTTCTAGGGACTGCTAAAACTGGCTTTTTCTCCAAGGCTGAAGGCTGCTCTCCATAAATGCAAAAGGCAACAGAAAGGCGCTTTCTAGTGCCTTCTTGTGGAAGCCCATAGAAGTAGCTTCGCTCCATCTTCATATAAGCCCAGAGAGTCCCAGCCTATTATTGCTCCCACAAGGATGTTTGGCCTAAGGCGTAGAGCTCCAAAAACAGGATGTTTGACTTAGAGCATAGCTATTAGATGTTTTAAATATTAGAGAAGTAATCACTCTTCTTTGTTCCTTGTATAATGATAAAAAGTCTTTTTGCCCTCCCCTTTGGATTGGGGTGTAAAAGGACTATGAAAAATAAACTTGGTTCAGATTCAGTATTCACTGGAATGCCCTCCCAACCCCATCTTCAGTCTCTCGTCTATTTTTTTTTCCTTAATCCACACTCCCCTTCTCAAGAATGTACAGACAAGTTGGCTGGACTAAGACACCTTCTCCAAGTAGCATAGACAAGCCCAGTGCTGTGCCTTCACAGTAGGGGTGGGTGTCACCTTTATTATTGTAGACAATGGGCAGGACATGAAGTGGGGCTTCCATTCTGGGTAAAATGTCCCTCAATGAGGAAGTCCCTTTGGCCTACAGGCTAAGAAACCCCATGTGCTGAATAGCCTCTTTTTTTGTTTTTGTTTGTTTGTTTTTTGTTTGTTTGTTTGAGAGGCACACACCCTCTATGAAAGGCTTGAGTCTTCTAGTAAACAAACTGTCTAAATGTCACTCAAGCTAGCCCTTACCAAACAAACCCTAAAAGCTTTATTTTCAACAACACCACCATCCCAGAAGCTCTGTGTTCCCAGAGCACAGACTTCAGAAAATGCCCACCATCAATATAACTAACTCAGCTATAGCATGAGTTGCTGCCTGCTTGAATCATCTGAGCCTGGAGGCCTCCAAACCAAAAATACCTTCCTCCCAAGTTTCTCTTTGGCAGTGAGTGCTACGGTTTCCTGCTCTAAAGCCCTTCTAAGGGATATGCAGTTATAATGGGGTTAGGCATTATGTCAGCTAGAAGGAATAACTCATTAGCTAGCTAAACATTAGCAATAATTAGTTTATCTAAATAGCCACTTACCACCCATTGCTTCTGAATGGAGAATGAGTCCCCCAGGAACGGCCTCCATGAGCAGCCTGGGATAAAAAGGGTCTTGGGCACAGAACGCTGGCTTGGCCTGTGCAGTCCTTTAGGGGGTTAATGCGATCCCAACCTTTGCTTTACTAATGACCTACTGTCTTTCTTTGCTCCCCTGTATCCTCAAGTTTTAAAATACATTGTCTCTCTTGCTGGCTGAGAATATGGTTCAGTGGGTAAGAGTACTTGTTGCTTCACAAGCACGGACCCAAGTTCAAATTCCCAGGGCCCACTAAAAAAGACAGGCAAAGCCACATGCCTTTCTAGAACCCTGGTGCTGGAGGAGGAGGAAAGGAAGCAAAGGCGGAAGGATTTCTGGGACTTGCTGCCCACCAACCTCCCTCCAGGCCTAGTGAAAGGCCCTGTCTTAATAGAATAAAGCAGAACCTAACAGAACACTTGATGCCCATGGGCTGGGGCATTTCTCATTTAAGTCACCACAGACGGTTAGCCTTGTCTTTGTACTTGATGCCAACAGCATCCTCACCCCCGCCCCCAGTCGTGGTAACCACAAATCCCATCAAAGCTGTCAGTGCCCTGGAAAGGGGGCAAAATCCCTCCCCATCCCCAGGTAAGGAACCCTGGTCTCCACTAGGGCTAGACAAGCGAGGAGACTGTGTCCGGGTGACATTTAAGGCCCTGGTGCTAGCTGTCCCCAAGGCTGAGCACACTTCAGTTCTTCCAGTGCATTGATCTCATGAGCCAATTAGCTCCACTGTTTTCCTCTAAGCCGGTGGAAGTTAAATTTCTTAGCTGCTCACAAGAGTACTCTGTTAATCTATAATTTCCATTAGGATTTCTGACGAACTGCAAATAGCTCACATTCTGCTCGGCGCCTTCTCTCCTCGCCCTCCCCTCTCCCCTTCCTCCTTCCCCAGCAGGTCAACGATTATCTGTATAGACCCCCTGAGCCAGTTCCCCATCCTGCAAGAGACCAAGAATCGTGAGACTTGAATAGAGACTGAAAGCTGAACTGAGTCCTGGGCACTGTCTAGCGAGCAGGCTCACCCTCCCATCCTCCACCGGGGCAAACCACAAGCAGCTGCTTTCCTACCAAGCATCGGAAGCCAATGGTGCACAGATCAGTGTTGCCCGGTTTCATTTTTACTATTTTTTTATAGGCTTTGTTTTATTTTGAAGAAGAAGTCTTACTATGTAACCCAGACTGGCTCCATACTTAATGTGTAACCTAGAACGGCCTTGAATTCTGAATCCTCCCGATTTGTGTCCTGCGTGGGCTGAGATCACAGCTGTGCACCACTGTTCCTGACTGAAGGGGGTAACTGGGAAAAGGGAAAATGTTTTTTATTTTCTTAATGGGGGTAAGCCTATGGAATAAATGGAAGAAACAGAAAATTGATGTTTCAAGGTCACAAGAAGACTATTTGAGTGTGTGTGTGTGTGTGTGTGTGTGTGTGTGTGTGTGTGTGTGTGTAGTGATTTCTACCCCCAGCGGCCATTGGCTTTGCAATATCTGGAAACCTCTCTGTCTCTGCCTCTGTTCGTCTGTCTGTCTGTCTGTCTGTCTGTCT
>NW_026068977.1:0-2387 GCF_014885135.2 Alexandromys fortis
TTTGGAGCCTGTCCTGGAACTAGCTCTTATAGACCAGGCTGGTCTCGAACTCACAGAGATCTGCCTGCCTCTGCCTCCCGAGTGCTGGGATTAAAGGCTTGCGCCACCATTGCCCGGCTTCTTCTTTTTTTTTAAGAGTTTCTTTGAACAACCCTGGAACTTGTTTTGTAGGCCTAACTGCCTTAGACTCACAGAAGTCCTCCTACCTCTTTCTCCTGAGTCGTGCGATCAAAGGTATGAGCCACCACTGTCCCATCTAGCTACTACTTCCTTAATTTCTGTAGCTATGAGGCAGTGGGGGAGGCCAGTGTTTGTATTCTCTTTCCCTAAGACATAAAGACAGAGAAGATAAAAGATTCATAGCCACTAATTTCCATTTTGTATTAAGTAATATGCAGTTTTTAAATGAGAAGCAATTGATTGCTTCTCATAGACAGCAAATATTCAAAGAGAGTTTGTAACCTGGAGATATATTGACAGCCAGCTTACTGAAATAGGTCCACATTTTCAAGTTATAAAATTATTCTTTAAGTTTTTTAAGTTTTTAACTATTTTTGAATTCTAGAAAAGAATTCATCTTTACTACAATAATTACATTATTTTCTCCTCTTCCAAACTAGAAAACCAACCCAAGCATCTATACATCAAGCAGAGTGGGCAGTAAAAATATTTAAAGGTGCTAAATTCATACATAAATGTGTCCTTGCAGCTGTGTATACACGAAGAAGACTGGAAAGTGAGCACTGCTCCCTGATACTCTTAGAAATGAGAAACATTATCTTTCTGTGATCCCCTCTCTCTCTCTCTGTCTCTGTCTCTCTCTGTCTCTCTCTGTCTCTCTCTGTCTCTCATTTCTTTTCTCTTTTTATTTATTCTTTTCTCATACAATACATACTGACTGCAGTTTCTTCTTTCTCCCTTCATCTCTGTCCCACAGTTCCACTCCTCTCATTTCCTTCAGATAAAAGCAGACTTCCCAGGGATATCAGTCTAAGATAGGATAACAAGATACCGTAAGACTTTAAAAAAAAAAAAAAAAGAAAGAAAAGAAAAAAAAAACCCTTCATATCAAGGTGGGAGGAGGAACCCAGTAGTAGGAAAAGGGATCCAAGAACAGGCAAAGAGTGGAAGACAAACCCCACCCCCATGTTAAGAGTTCCACAAGTACACCAAGCTACACAACCATAGCTTAGTTGAGGAAGACCTAGTGCAGACCCATCAAGGCTCTGTAATACTCACATCAGTCTCTGTGAGCCCCTATGAGCCCTGTTTATTTGAGACTGTGGGCCATGTTCTCATGGTGTCCTAGAATTCCTTTTACTACTACAATCCTTCCCTCTCTTCTGTAAATTCTCAGAGCTTTCCCTAGGATTAACTTTGGATCTTGGCATCTGCTCCCGTCAGTTGCTACATAAAACCTCTCTGATGAAAATTAGGCTAGGCGCTAATCTACAAGTATAGCAGAATATCATTAAGAATCATTTTAGTGACTTTTTCCTTTTTCCTTTTCCTTTTTCTTTTTAGTAGTCATATTTGTTTCTACTCTAGATTTCTGGGCTATTCAGCTTCTGGTTCCTTGTTATCCAGGCAGTGTCAGGAATGGGTTTCTTCTTTTTAACACACTTCTCAGTAAGCATTTATTAAGATTTCACAACACTGCTATCTTATGAGAATATTGCCACATATTTTATTATTAATGTTAAGCAATATTAAACTGTGATGTGCCTTTTGTGGCAAATACAGGAGTCAATAACAACAACACATAAAAGCAGCTTGTGGTTGATGCAGAAGTAGCAGCTGGCCCTCGCACTTCCTTACACACATGGTAAATCAATGCAAAGCTCACATTGCGGTTCATTTAATAACTCCCACCTTCAGCAGGCATTTCCCCTTACAGGTCCACTTCATTTCACTATCTTCATTGACTTTGGAGTATGCCTATCAGACCATAAGTTGGACTTTAAGTATGAAAACTTAAAGTACTTTAACTTTATGGTTATATTTTATTTGTATTCAGTATCTTGTTACATCTCTGGCTAAACTCATACATTTCAGAAAGTTGGCACCCATGCCTGATTGTCTAATATGCTGCCAAGATAACCTCTGAGTCATTTCCCTGCTCAGCAAGATGAAGTTCAACTGGCCCAATTTGTGTTCATTTTGTATATTGCTTTGATACATAATGTGTTATTCTCCAAGTTTATCCCACAGAGCTAGTTCCAGGACAGGCTCCAAAGCCACAGAGAAACCCTGTCTCAAAAAAACAAACAAACAAACAAAAAAGGTGGGTGGCCCTTGGACTTCCCACAGGGCAGGGAACCCTGACTGCTCTTAGGGCTGACGAGGGAGGGAGACTTGATTGGGGGAGGGGGAGGGAAAGGGGAGGC
>NW_026068977.1:9446-12262 GCF_014885135.2 Alexandromys fortis
TGGCACTGGGTTTTGATTCTACTGCATGTACTGGCCTTGTGAGAACCTAGTCTGTTGGGATCCTCACCTTTCTAGACCTGGATGGGGGGGGGGTGGTATTGGACTTCCCACAGAGCAGGGAAACCTGACTGCTCTTTGGACTGGAGAGGGAGGGGGAGGGGGAGTAGGGGAAGGGAAGTAGGAGGAGGTGAAAATTTGTAGTAATAATAATAATAATAATAAAAAGAATAACTGACTACAGTATGTACAGAAAATAAAAGTCCAACATAGATTGTTTTTATGTGAAGCAATGTCATAAATACTCAAATATAGGCAGAATACCCTGGATAACTTTTCACTATGTCCTAAAAATTGTAATTGTAATTTGTTTTAACTGTATATTCCAATTGTGCTGCTGTACCGGCAACAGCTTTACTATAATCACATGAATAAATTTGTTGCACCAGTGGTTCTAGTTTAGCATGTAGCAATCTGTTCACCAGACAGTAACAATTAGACTAACTAGGACTCAGAAATTAAGATCCCAAGATACCATGTGCCTACTTTCTGCTGTCGTTTTTATTTGCTTGTTTGTTTTCAAGACAGGGTCCCTCTATGTAGCTCTGGCAGTCTTGGAACTTCCTTTGTAGACCAGGCTGACCTTGAACTTCTTCTGACTATAAGTTTATCAGAATTACAACATTATCACTTTTATAACAAGCTTTGACTTATTTTTCAGGTGAAAGCTTAACCTTAACTACATCTCTTTGTCCTGTTTTAATATATGTATGTATTTTCACATTACAATTTTCCTCTATAATACTTTCCTTAAGTATACATCAAACAGATACTTTTTATTAGTGTTCACTGAAGTATTAAATAAGATTATATAAAAACAAGAACAATGGCAATGGGTTTTTGATCCTACTGCACGTACTGGCTTTGTGGGAGCCTATGCAGTTTGGATGCTCACCTTACTAGACCTGGATGGAGGTGGGGGTTCCTTGGACTTCCCACAGGGCAGGGAACCCTGATTGCTCTTTGGGCTGACAAGGGAGGGGGACTTGATTGGGGGAGGGAGAGGGAAATGGGAGGCGGTGGCAGGGAAGAGACAGAAATCTTTAATAAATAAATAAATTTTAAAAAATTATTATATTTATTCAATATAAAAGCTTTGACCAGGATCAGTTTTTCTGTATAGTAAATACAGTGGTTAAGGTCCATGAATGTTTTAAGACCTTAGAAATTGTTTCAATTTTAAGTTCTTTTTTCCTTTCATCATTTCCTACAATATATTTTGTATTTTGATCATGTTTTCCCCCTTCCAGATCTTCTTCACTTCACTACCTATCAAATTCTTTCTCCCTTCCTCCATCCCTATCTCTATCTCAAAATAAATAAGCTAGGTTCAAACCAAAATGACAATCTTAACTTTCAAATAACAAAGAGATATTAATGAATAGTAAAACTTTACAAAAGAAGAAGCCTATAAATATACAACATCTGGAGTCTATGGGAATCTAATTTTGGTCCTGAACATAATCTACTACTTTACACAGATGAGGAGGTAGGAGCCTATTTCATCTCCATCATCCATATATAATGGATAAAAAATGAGATTTTCAGGAGTAAAATATTAGATTAGTTGGTTTACACCCACACAGGCTGGTTGGAGGCATTTAAGTTCTTACAGAACTTCACGATGTTGTAGACTTCTGGAAAGCAAAGCTCATAATGGGAACAGTGTGATACGAAATTAGCCCAGGAATGCCTGTTACAATAAGAACAAAAAGGCCTATCTGTAGCTTGCAATGGATTGGCATTTTGGTTTGATAAATTTCTTTATCCTTGCCTAATAAAAATTGAAGTTTAATCTAATGTTATATTAATAGTACATAAAGTATTATCTTGTTAATTTTCTTCTGAAGAGCAATTAAATATCATACAAAAATATATCCATTTTTTTCCCATGAGGGAGAGGAAGAGATGTTTAATAAATGCGCTGACAAAATAGAATCAATAGCCATGAATGGTCTTCTCCCTACTGCTTTGAAGAGCTAGCTCTTCACATGTACCTGGGCAAGTACCTTACATGTACATGTGCTTTGTTTGTTTAGACAGGGAGAATAATTTTTATTTAGAAATCTAAAGGGTAATATTAAACCCAGTGATTCAAAGAGAAGTGTAAAAACAGAGACTAGAACTAGCACATTCTCCTTTTGGGCCCAACAGTGACTACTAGATCTGAATGTTTATTTTCAAAGCACACATCATGCTGAACACCTTCCAATGTCACACATAAGGTCACTGCTGAGACGGGAAGCCTGCACTTGGGGAAAGGGATTAATGATATGGGGGGGGGGCCTCAAGAACTCTGATGAGTTAAGAGAGCTACATAATCATAACCTGCCCACAGTCAGAAACATATTGGAGATGATAAAGTCTAAAATATCCAGACTGGGTTTGCAGAGCCCTTTTCCCATTCAGGATAGAATGGAAAAGACAAGAAAAGCTATCACTTCACACCTCTAAACATACACATCTTTCTTATGTGGGCCTAACAGCCCAGGATTCTTCATGTACAATATGAATGCTTCTCACCTGTAAAAGAACAAGAGTTAATTTCATTTCTCTCTCCCTCTCCTTTAAATATTGAAAGGTATTTGATTAAATTGATATCTCCAAGCCAGTGATTTCATCCCCATTCTTTTACATGTATTTTCCTATTTTGAACTGTATTTACTTACATCTCACTATATACTTTTTCTTTTGAAAAGGAACATTGATCATAATATGTTTAGACTCACCCTTCTGTATATTTCTATAAATATATACAT
>NW_026068978.1:0-4020 GCF_014885135.2 Alexandromys fortis
TTGTGAGCCACCATGTGGTTGCTGGGAATTGAACTCAGGACCTCTGGAAGAGCAGCCAGTGCTCTTAACCTCTGAGCCATCTCTCCAGCCCTTAGTTTTTCCTCTTAAGACAGCTTAGGCTAGCTTTGGGCTACGGCAGTCCTTTGGCATCAAACTCCTCTTCCCGAAGTCCTAGAGGTTATAAGCATGCACCACCATGGCCTTTTAGAATCTTTCTTGTTATTTTCTGGAGGGGTGTGATGGTGATCATTTAGACTGAAGAATCTTTGAGACAGCCAGGTGGTGGTGACACGCCTTTAATCCCAGCACTCAAGAGGCAGAGGCAGAGGCAGGTGGATGTCGGCAAGCGTGAGGCCAGCTTGGTCAGCAGAGTAGTTCCAGGAGAGAAGGGCCAGGGCTACACAAAGAAACAAAAAAGAATCCTTGAAATAACAGCATGGTGGTGCTACTCATGATGGAAAGGCTAGAAAGCCTAGGAGTTCAAGACTGCCTAGGCAACGTAACAAGACCCTGCCTTAAAAAGGGCAGCTACTGATAGCTTCCTTGCTTTATACCACAACCTAACAGGAGCATCTTAAACTAAGAAAATAGATCATCCACCCTACCTGACTTCATCTTCTCCAGAAAATGACAAGCAATTAATGGCTATGTCAGAGTCATTTTGTAACAACTGCTACTGCTGTTTCCTCTTTCTCCCCCCGCCCCCCCCAGACAAGGTTCTCTGTGTAGCTGTCCTGGAACTCATTCTGTAGATCAGGCTGTCTTGGAACTCAGAGAGATCCACCTGCCTCTGTCTCCTGAATGCTGGGATTAAAGGTGTGTGTGCCACCATGCCTGACTGAGAAAAGAATCTTTACCCGAAGGTAGGAACTTGACTCCTTTGGTAGACTCGAACAGGAGGACACTAAGACCCAGGAGAGCTTGCATAAGCACAAGCGCTTTATTGGGCTGTGCAGCCTGAGCTGACCTGGAACATGCTATTTTGCCCACAGAGTCTTTTAAGTTATAGGTGGTAAGCAGCAGCCATTCTATTGATCGTCAGTGTCTGTCGCAGAGCCCATCCCAATAGGTAGCTCTGTGCTCTTGGCATTACCCACCCTAAGCACAAGAAACCAACACAGAACCAATTTTAAACAGTATTTGGTGGGCTAAACCAGATCTGAAGCACTGTAAAATAGCAAAGTAGTGTCAATTTCTGGGAATAAACCAAGACTGCAACATTCAGCTCATGAACAAGGTAACTTTAAGTTATTTATTTAGGCCATCTCCTCTTGTAAGCAAAGTGTAATGGTCACTGTAGGATACAAGGAAAGATGAGCTTAGCACCCCAAGCGCTTTCAAGGTCCACAAAGTAATGGTCCAAACCAGTGCTGTGGTCCCTTGCTGCCTGGGGGAAGGTCCAGGTTCTCTTTACTCATCTTCATAGCCAGTCGGAAGTGGGTTCACACGAGGGTTGTGGAAGAGGGTATGGTTACCATCTCCCCAGGGGAAGGGCTGTGGAGTGAAGACGTCAATTAGATAATTCCAGAAAATGCTTATAAATAACTAGGCCACGAAACAGATGATACATAAAATCAAAATGAAAATCTGCCCTTTACTGGCATAGTTTCAATTTCCCATAGCTTTTCCCCCTTAAAATTTATTTATTTATGTATGAATGCTCTGTCTTCATGCACACAGAAGAGAGAATCGGAATATAGATTGTTGTGAGCTGCCGTGTGGTCGCTGGGAACTGAGTTCAGGACCTCTGGAGGAGCAGCCAGTGCTCTTAACCTGAGCTATCTCTCCAGCCCCCAACTATCCCACAACTATTACTAGTGTGTTCTAGTGAACAACTGGGAGGGAGGCCCCTGAAGTAGATGGTAAGAAAAGCAAGTTCAAGACAGCTACTCGGCGAAGGAGAGATGGCTCAGCAGTGTGTACTGCTACGCTTTTACAGCGCCCAAGCTTGGTTCCCAGCACCCACGTTAGGCAGCTAATAACTGCCTGTGCTCTAGTCCCAGGGGACCTGAAGCACTCTCTGGCTTCCCTGGGCCTCCACATGTACTCACACATAATTTAAAATAAATCTCTCTCTCTCTCTTTCTGAGACAGTTTCTCTGTTTAACAGCTCTAGCTGTCCTGGAACTCTCTTTTGTAGACCAGGCTGGCCTCGACCTCACAGAGCTCCGCCTGTCTCTGCCTTCTGAGTGCTGGGATTAAAGGAGTGCACCACCACATCCAGCTAACCTACTACTTTCTTCTAAAAAACGAATTTATTTGTTTTGTGTTGAAGGCCATTGTCAGAAGGCAACTTGCAGGTGTAGATCTCGCCTTCTACAGAGTGGGTCCCAGGACTGAACTCGTGTGTTCAAGCTTGGTAGCCTTTACCTGCTGAGCCATCCTTGGAGCACCAACTTCAAACAAACAAGCAAACAAAAAGCCAGGGTTTCCTTATGTACCCAACCTGGAACTCTATAAGAACAGGCTGGCCAAAAAACCTACCATGATCCTCCTGCCTCTGCCTACTGAGTGCTGTGATTAGCAGCATGTATGATTCTACCTATCATAATTTTTTTTTTTTTGAGACAAGGTCTCTCCCCAGCTGTCCTGGAAGTTGCTTGTAGACCAGAGCTCTACCTACTTCTGCCTCCCAAGTGCTGGGATTAAAGCCACTTTTAATTACCGAGTCATCTCTCCAGCTCCTTCCCACTATGTCTGAAAAGCATTGCTCTAGGTCAGTGGCTCACAATTTTTTGTTTTTTTTTTGAAACAGTCCTAGTTAGCCCAAACTAATCTCATTTTACAATGTAGCAGAGAATGGCCATGAGCTACCGACACCTCCCACGGACAGGATTACAGACTGAGCTACCACCCCAGCTTAAGGGGGCAGGATACGGAGAGGGGGTAGTACTGCCATCTAGTGGCAGAGGCAAGGCAGGATGCTGTCAGATCTCCCGCCCCCACCAAAGTCTCACGAAATAGCTCTGGCTGCCCTGAGCTCACGAGGTAGATCAGACTGGCCTCGAACTCAGGAGATCCACCTGCTCTGCCTCCCAATGCTGAGGCTGTGCGAGAGTGGGATCGAGGCTCTGGTTCTAAAATCCAACTCTAGAATTAGTTTCTGCGAGGCTAGTCTCATGTGAATAAGGTGACACGGTTCTTAGGGAACAAGACGACACCCTTGTTACATCCAGTGACGGAGGGCAGATTACTGAACTGTCTAAACGAACAGCCAAGATAATGATAGGCACTGTGAGAGACAAACCGGCAGTCGGGTCGCGAAGCACCTAGCATCACCCGGCATGCCAAACGCCGAATCTCCAATCCCCTTCAGCGCTTGCCACTTTATTATAAACGGACACCTCAAACCTCCACGCTTTCATGCAAAAAACGGCTGCTTCTAAACTGCACCAGAAGATGAGAGATGCCATAAATCGGGGAAAATGAAAACCTAAAGGCATTTACTGTGTGACCTTTAAGAAAACTGAGACGTGACCCACAGCTGGCTTCCCTTAAGCAAAACAAGGATAAAATGTTCTGTTTGCGCAGACAGACTGGTAGCCAAGATCCCAGAACCCCAAGAGCTTGGGCTGGGGAGTGGGCAATGAGATAACGGCCGCTTAAAGGGCGGCAAAGGCGCAGGGCGTGCGTACCTTGGTCCTGATGCGGAGATGAGGGTAGGCGATGAACTCGGGTCTCTCGTGCTCTCTGTGCTGCGACTTCAGGAAGACGTTGAGCATGCTCACTCCCACCCCGGGCAGCGCCACGAAGAAGGTGAGGGCCTTCCACATGCGAGCTGCGGCGGGGCCACAACGTCAGCCTCGGCCTCTCCCTCCCGCAAGGCCTCCCGCCAAGGTCACAGCTCCGCCACATCGCCTGAGAGCCGCGGAGGCCCCACTCCCACCCGAGCCCCTGTACCTGAACCCTCCTCGCCGTGGGAGCCACTCGACATGGGCCGCCCCACCCGTGGGAGGGCCCGGCCCAGCAGCCCCGACACCCGAGACCCGCACACCGACGACACCATCTTGGAACTACAGC
>NW_026068978.1:5360-9017 GCF_014885135.2 Alexandromys fortis
ACAGCCCCAGCACAGGGAGGCTGAGGCAGGAGGATGGGCAGCTTAAGGGAAATATCAGTTAGTAGAGGCTAGGGAGGATATGGGGGTCTCAGGGGAGGTGAGGGGGTAGATAAAGAGAGGTTGATAGGCGCACACCGTGTTCTCAAGTGGAAATACCACACTGAACCCTCCTAATAGGTGCAGTTAATGTCAGTCAATCAAAAATAACCATTTCAAAATCTTCTGATCTCTGCAGAAATATTTCAGGTCATCTTTGAGAATGGACCAGGCCACTAAATGTCTTCTCAGGACACGTCTGCACATGCGGCCTCTCACTGCTTCCTACTCTGTGCAGGGAGCCAGGCAGGATGTCGTCATCCTCTCGAGCAGCTGGTGATGTTTACACCCATGCTGGGGCCACTAAGTTGTCTCCTCTGTACTGCTTGATGAACAAGGAGCTGGTATGTGAATAGCTCCATAGTGGGACAGCTCATGACGGCGGAAGAGGGTTTCCGGGTGACCCTGGCTAAGAACAGAACTTGCTTAGGAGGAAACCATATCTGGGCATCCCGCCTGCTACTTCTCCTACAATTTCTCCCGGCTAAGAGCACTTTTTATTCCTGGGCCAATATATAGTTATCTTACCAGGACACTAATTCTGGAAGGCACTGAGTCATCTTTCCAGCAGGCCTTCAGGGAAGCAAGGATGGTAGGACCATCACGTTCATCTTTGTGTGACTGAACTGGGCACCGTGATTCCTTAGGGTCTCGATATCACCCTTTGGCTGGGGATCCCACAGTGGCCTGTCTAGAAGGAGGTGACATAACACATGTAAATGTGCCGGGTTCTACAGCACAGGACAACATGAATCGCTGATGGTAAGTTCGAGTCTCATGTCTGCCACTCAGCCTTATAATCATCCATAAGTCACCTGTGAAAGCCCCATTTGTGAGCCGGGGTTATTCTGTGGACTTGGGATAGTTGATTTAGCTGGTGTTTATTAAACACTTACTATATAGCAGGTTCTTCGCAGGTACTGATTTTTTTGTTAAAACTTTGACACAGGTGTTATCCTGATCCATTCTGTAGATGAGGCAACTGAGGCCCAATGTGGTTAAGTCATTGGCCTAATAAAGCCAGTGTTCAAATCCAGAAGTTTGGCTCCAAAGTTTTCACACTGGACCACTATGAAATGCTGCATTACAGAGGTGGAGAGATGCTGGCTCGGCCATTAAGAGCACTTGTGCAATCCAAAGGACTGGAGTCTTAAATAACAAGCCTGGTGTCCACAAAAACCTGCTCCTGCACACGCAAGGGAGCTGATGCCCTCTCTTACCTCCTAGCCAGCACATACATACACGAAAGCAGACACGAATACACACAGATAAATAGTCTTTTAAAAATCTAGGCCGGCAAACAATTCAGGGGGTAAGACACTTCCTGCCAAGCCTGATGACTGGAGTTTAATTATTGGCCTTACACGGTAGAGAGACATGATTCCTGAAGATTGTCCCCTGATCGCCGCACGCCTGCTGTGGATGTATGTGCACACAAATAAAAATGTGATTTTAGAGGCATCTTCTGGAGAGATGGCTCAGTGGTTAAGAGCATTGCCGGGAGTTCAATTCCCAGCAACCACATGGTGGCTCACAACCATCTGTAATGAGGTCTGGTGCCCTCCTCTGGCCTGCAGACATACACACAGACAGAATATTGTATACATAATAAATAAATAAATATTTTAAAAAAATAGAGGCATCTTAAAGAAACACCACATCAGCCAGGCAGTGGTGGCGCACGCCTTTAATCCCAGCACTCAGGTGCCAGAGGCAGGCGGAGCTCTATAAATTTGAGACCAGCCCGGTCTACACAGCGTGCAGCTAGGGATGAAACTGGATTTAGATCCTGGCTTTGCTGCTTTTGTTGACTAAATCTCTTTATTTTTCTGGGCCTCGGTTATTTTGCATAATAAAAGCACCTGCTATTAGTGTTGTTCATAAGGCTCGATGTGATTTATGTAAAGCATTTAGTGTCCTACTCAGCAAATAACAGTTATTATTAATTCTCTTTGTTATTGTTTAGTGGGCTTTTGTTTCTGTTTTGCCAGGAGCTCACTGTATAGCTCTGGCTGCCCTGGAACTTGATATGTAAACCAGGCTGTCTTCAAATCCAGAGATGCCCCTGCCTCTGCCTCACAAGTGCTGGGGCTAAATGCTTGTGCTACCATGCCCCAATGGATACAGAAATCTCATTCTAGGCTGACCTATAATTATTAAGAAATTCAAGCTGGCTTCTAACTTGCAGTGATCTTCCTGACTCAGCCTCCTGAGCAGCTGGAGATACAGACTCAAACTGTTAGTATTAATTATCCACAGTTACATCCAGTTAAGACTGAACCAGGCCTGAGGGTGTAGTTCAGTTGGTACAGTGCTTGCCCAGCATATAGGAAGCGCTGAGTTCGACCCCATGCCTACTAAAGCTGGGCCTCAGTTCACACCACTAATCCTAGCACCAGGAGTGGATTCAGGAGGATCAGAAACTCAGTATCATCCTGGACTACATAGCTAGTTGGAGACCAGCCTAAAATACATGAGAACCTGTCTCAAAAAGAAAAAGAAGCAAATACATGGCACATAGAGATGCAGAACTCAGCTCTGAAGAGACGGCTTACTAGTGTAGAGCCCTTGCTGCTCCTACAGAGAACGAGGACCTAGACCCCACATGGTGAGTCAGAACCGTCCAGAATTCCAGTTCCGGGCGATCCAGTGACCTGTTTTGGCCTCATTGGGCACCAGGCATGCACGTAGTACATAGACATACATGCAGGCAAACATTCATACAGATAAAATTAATAATAGCAACAGCATGGTATATTGAAATACATGGTATGCATCCCTACTATACTGCGTTTAAATGGAAATTTAAAAGATAAAGGCTGCCTGCAAAATATCATGAATGGCTGCCTTCATTTTTGTAAAACAGATAGTGTAGCTGCTATGCACACCTGCAATGGAAGATTACATTGGGGCTTTTCTTTTTAAATATTTTGCTATATATACTATTTGTGTTGTAAAAAAGAATCCTTCCACTAAAAACAGGCTGTTAAATTGCCACCAGGGTTTCTGTTCCTGCTATCAGTCCCTTTAGACTGTAAGTCACATGAGGATAAAAACCCCTTGAGCAAAGTAAAAACAGGACTGGGAAGGGGTGGGACTTGCGCACCTGCGTCTGCAGTACCGTTCTCTCCCAGTGGGTGGCAGGATCCTCATATGCGGGTGCCACCCAAAAGCCTGGCCCAGGGAAGTCCTGCCTTTGGCCTTCAACGTGGCTGGTTCATCTCAGGTTCCTGGAAGGAGGGTGAGGAGGGAGGTAAAACCTGAGAAAGGAATAGAGGGAGACCAGCCAGGGCTCAACATCAGGAACTGTTTCTTCGGGCCTTCCTCCTGAGGCTTCTCATCTTCCCCACGCTGGAAGAAAAAGAGAAATCTTCAAGGTAAACAGGGTAGTACCCTTTTATCACAGCACCTGGGAAGCTAAAGGAGGAGAATCAAAAATTCCAGGCCAAGATGGATGCAGTGGTGGCGCACACCTCTAATCCCAGAACTGTGGAGGCAGAGACAGGAGAATCTCTGTGAGTTTGAGGCTAGCCTGGTCTACAGAGTGAATCCCTGGGTGGG
>NW_026068979.1:0-1659 GCF_014885135.2 Alexandromys fortis
GAGAGAGAGAGAGAGAGAGAGAGAGAGAGAGAGAGAGAGAGAGAGAAATTGAGTGATTAGTTTAAGAAATTGTACCATAAGTCTGTAGCAAGGTCATTTCTTTCACATTAGATTCAAAGTCAAGTTCTGCTTGCTTGTGAAATAGAATGGAGGGGGCTAGGGAGATGGCTCATCAGCTAAGTGCACTGACCACTTTTCCAGACAACTCTGACAACCCAGGTTTGATTCCCAGAACCCACATGACAGTTCATAACTGCCTGTAATTCCAGTTCCAGGGAATCTGACGCCCTCTTCTGGCCTCATTGGGCAGCCCGCAGATACTAGTACACAGACATATGTGCAGGCAGAACACCCACAGACATGAAATAAAGAATAATAATCTTTCAGAAGGATGAAAGCCCAAAGAGATGGCTCAGTGGGTAAGGACACCTGGTGCTAAGTCTGAGTATGACCCTCAGGACCGACATGGTGGAAGGAGAGGACTGGCTCTCAGGAGTTATCCCCTGACCTCCACACGGGTCATGATGCTCACATGTGCACCATACACAAAATAAATAAGATGTATACCTGTTTTCAAGAAAATAGAATGGAATAATGATACTGTTGATGTCCCTGGCTTATAGGTATGCCGTGAGTGTCATGTGGGAATTAGATAAAACCTCTTATGAAATTAAGAAAGTGTGGTATGGCAGAACCATTATCCGATCAGCTTACAAACTCTTCTACGAGGCGGCCCAAGAGCTACTGGATGGAAACTTCAGCATTGTTGATGATATTCCAGAATTCAAAGCCATGGAGGAGCAGAGCCGACAGGCCAAACTGGAGGAGTTAGTGTGGGCAATTGGAAAGCTGACTGACATAGCGCGCCACATCCGAGCAAAAAGAGACCGCTGCGGTGCCCTGGAACTGGAAGGTGTAGAGGTTCGAGTCCAGCTGGATGACAAGAAGAACATTCATGACCTCATCCCTAAGCAGCCCCTGGAGGTTCATGAGACAGTGGCAGAATGCATGATCCTAGCCAACCACTGGGTGGCCAAGAAGATCTGGGAGAGTTTCCCCCACCAGGCTTTGCTGCGCCAACACCCGCCTCCGCACCAGGAGTTTTTCTCAGAGCTCCGGGAATGCGCTAAAGCGAAAGGCTTCTTCATAGACACACGGTAATCCTCTTTTGAGGGGGCAAAGGAGTGGCAGAAAGTACTGTGCTTGGTTGCTTGGTTGGTTTTGTTTTTTTTGTTTTTGTTTTTTTTGTTTTGTTTTGTTTTTCGAGACAGGGTTTCTCTGTGGCTTTGGAGCCTGTCCTGGAACTAGCTCTGTAGACCAGGCTGGTCTCGAACTCACAGAGATCCGCCTGCCTCTGCCTCCCGAGAGCTGGGATTAAAGGCGTGCGCCACCACCGCCCGGCTGTTTTTTGTTTTTGATGCTGGTTTCCTGGCTTAGCCTTTGGAGTGCCCAGAGCACAGGAGTGTGTGCCCACTCCTGCTATTTTGTTTTTGAAGCTTCCCTCCAACTAAATAATTCTTGATAAATAAAATTTAAAAATGCCCATTCTTTGATCTGTATAGGATGCTTGCATTGAGTGTATTAAGATTGCAACACCAGGGACTGGAGAGATGACTTAATGATTAAGAGCACTGGCTGGTCTTCCAGAGGACTCAGGTT
>NW_026068979.1:5240-6789 GCF_014885135.2 Alexandromys fortis
TTTTGGGGGGGGGGGGAATAGAGTTTATTTAGTGGGTTATGGAGGGGAAAGGGACAAAGGGGGCGCGGAGGAGGCAGTAGTTACCTCTTCAGAAGAGGAACAGAAAGAACACTAAGATACTTATTTTTAATATTTGGTAAAATTTTAAATTATATAATATAAACAGAAAATGTTCCTTAAATCCCTATTGTCAAGTGTACTTTGAGATGGCAAGAAGCCACTGCTACCCATCATTACATTTTTGTATGATTTTTAATATTTATTATTATTTTTCATTATGTGTAAGTATGTGCATGAGGGTACAGGAGCCCCTTGTGGTCAGGGTCATCAAATCTTGAACTACAGTTATAAACAGTGATGAGACACCTGACGTGGGTACTGGGAACCCAATTCTGGTACTATGGAACTGCAGCAAGTATTCTTAACCAATGAGGCATCTCACCATCCCTTCATGATTTCTCACATTATGAGATTTATCTTAACTGAAAATCAAGACTAGGTTACAACATTCGCTTGAGAACTGTTGTATTGGATGAAACATTTTACAACATGGTATTTACTTATTAAAACTCTTTCTTTAGGTTTTTATTTTTATATGTACATGTGTCTGTATGCATACAAGTGTGTGGGTGCCCAAGGAGGCCAGAAGAGGGCATGGATCCCTTAGAACTGCAGTTATAAGCTACTATGAACCACACGATGTAGGTGCTAAGACCCAAACTTAGGACAGCTGCAGGAGTAGAAAGTGCTTATTTTAACTGCTGAGCCATCTCTCCAACCTCCTTTGCTATCGTTCAATATAAAAAGGAAACTGGATTAGAAGCAGATACATTCCCAACTTTTGTTTTGAGAAAAAGGCTTTCCTTTGTAGCTCCGGCTAGCCTAGAACTATGTAGCCCAAGATACCCTTGCTTACTCTCCCTGCTTCAGTATAGTAAGTGCTGCTGTGCTGCTGTGTGCCACTAAATTTAGCTCATAAGGTTTAAATTTTAATTCTCAATAACTTTATACAATTCTTTTAAAATACAGTTTTAAGGGGAACTAGAGAGAGTACTACATGGCAGCCCACAACCACCTGTAAATCCAGTCCCAGATCTGACATCTGACACCTTTTTCTGGCCTACACAGACACAAAACACATGTGGTACATAAACATATATGCAGGCACAAGACACTCATACACATAAAAGAGTAAAGTAATAATTTTATAAATTCAATATTATAGCTGGAAAGATGGCTAAGTAAAGAGTACTTGCTGCTCTTGCAGAGGACCTGGGTTCTAATCCCATATACACATGGTGTTTTAACAATCATCCATCAATCTAGTTCCTGGGGATCCAATGCCCTCTTCTGACCTCTGAAGGGAAAAGGAACAAAAACTGTGCAGACTGCCAGCAGCAGTGGTAACACACACCTTTTAATCCCAGCACTTGGGAGGCAGAGGCATAGGGATCTCTGTGAGTTCGAGACCAGCCTGGTCTACAAGAGCTAGTGCCAGGACAGGCTCCAAAGCCACAGAGAAACCCTGTCTCGAAAAACCAAAAAAAAA
>NW_026068980.1:0-608 GCF_014885135.2 Alexandromys fortis
AAAAAAAAAAAAAAAAGCACAAGCTTAGAGAATGGATCCAAAAGGAGGATCCATCCCTTTGCTTTATAAAGAAAACAAACCTAACCCTCAAAGACAAACATTGCCTAAGAGTAAAGTGTTGGGAAAAGTTTTTCAAATCATATGGATCTAAGCAACACACAAGTATAGGTATCATAATAGTGAACAAAACAGACTGCAAAGTAAAGTCAATCAGAAAGATGGACACTTCATATTCATAACAGGAACAATCCATTAAGATGAAGTCTCAATCCTGAACATCTATGCCCCAAATATAAGAACACCCACACATGTAAAAGAAACATTCCTAAAGCTTAAAATGCACATCAAATCCCACATATTACTAGTAGGAGACTTCAACAACCTACTCTCCCCAATGAACAGGTCAATTAGACAGAAACATAACAGAAAATTGGACAACTAACAGATGTCTTGACTTAAATGGACTCAACAAACATCTACAGAATATTCCACCCAAGCGCAAAATATAACTTCTTCTCAGCACCTTGTAGTATCTTCTCTAAAATGGACCACAAACATGGTAACAAGGCAACCCTTGACACACACACACACACACACACACACACACA
>NW_026068980.1:6146-7414 GCF_014885135.2 Alexandromys fortis
TAATTTTGCTCTGACTCAATCTGCTTAAAGTATTGGGAGCAGGAAGCTGTGTTTAAAAACACTTTTGTAGTCAACTTCAACAGGGTCGATGCATTCACGGAAACAAGTTGCCAAGCTCAGAGAGGCCTCGTTTCTTCAACATAGTCTCAATATTGAGCACTTTGCATTTAACCTTTAAATGTAATCTCCATTTATATTTAAATTTGTGGAGGTTATCAAATGCATCTCACGTGTTGGGTAGGTCTCCACTACTACACGATAATGTAGAAGAGTAGAATTGGAAATACAAAGAATTTACCAATGCTTATGAAATAATTAAGTCTCACAAAGTAGAATTTAGCAGAGGGAGGACAGTGTCTAAAACACCCAAAAGCTAAGTATATGCTAAGCAGGGCTGGTAGAGATTAGAATGCCCGGGTATACATTGTTTACCAGGATTGTCCAGATATTTGACTCCAAACCATTTCAAAGAAGCCATCACTGATTTTTTTTTTTTTTAAAAAATTGCTGGTGGGCAGCGGTGGTGCACACCTTTAATCCCTGTAATCCTGAGGAAGAGGCAGGTGGATCTCTGTGAGTTGAAGGCCAGCCTGGTCTACAAGAAGAAGTTCTAGGACAGGCTCCAAAGCTACAGAGAAACCCTGTCTCGAAAAATCAAAAGTAAATAAATAAAAATCAGTAGGCTCATCCAAATATCAAAGAACAGACCTCTTATGAAGCTGCTCAAAGAGGCATTACAGAGTCACAGCCAACCATAAGGCCTGGTCTGATTTAAAGTTCCTGTTTTCCTTTTGAGAAAAGCATAGTTCTACCAGATCGGCAATATGACACCAGGTGACCTATATTTGAAATGTAAAACACTGTTGTGTGAAGGACTGGCCTGAACAATCAAGACTTTCATTTAGGACCTCAGGCAGGGAGGAGGGATATTTTTGGGAAATCTAGTAACAGCCTGGGACATAAGCCTTGTGTGTTTCCCTAAGGACCTAATGTATTGATAATAAAACAGAACTCCTTCTCTAAAACCAGGAATATGCATTGGAGCTGGTAATGGTCTGGTGCCCAGGCCTTTGTGGAGGGGTTGCTTCAGATCTTGACAACCTAACCCTTCCCACTAGATGGAGCTCTGCGCTTAGCTAAGATTTCAAAATACCCTGTCTACACCTTTGTGTAGAATTGTTGGACTAGCTTCTTCCTAAATTTGTGTCATTGCATGATAGTTTCTGCTGACTTCATATAATTCTTTCATTTCTCCTCATGAATTAGTA
>NW_026068981.1:0-2297 GCF_014885135.2 Alexandromys fortis
GCTCTGTAGACCAGGCTGGTCTCGAACTCACAGAGATCCGCTTGCCTCTGCCTCCCGAGTGCTGGGATTAAAGGCGTGCGCCACCATCGCCTGGCTTAACATTATTTTTATGTGCATTGGTGTGAAGGTGTTAGATCCCCTGCAACTGGATCTTCAGACAGTTGTGAGCTGCCATGTGGGTGCTGGGAATTGATCCCGGGTCCTCTGGAAGAGCAGTCAGTGCTCTTAACCACTGAGCCATCTCTCCAGCCCCTCCCTAAAACTTTTTAATATAAAGTAGTCAAATGGAGCTGGGTGATGGTGGCACGCAGCTTTAATCCCAGCACTCAGGAGGCAGAGGCAGGCAAATCTCTGTGAGCTCAAGGCTAGCCTGGTCTACAAGTGCTGGTTCCAGGACAGGCTCCAAAGCTAGAGAGAAACCCTGTCTCAAAAAAACAAAAACAACAACAAAAGTAGTCAAATGGTGTTGGTCCTCCCATTCTTAAACCTCTGAGAGGCATCTGAAGTCTGACTACAAAGCTAGGGATGGAACTCAGTTGGTAGAGAGCTTGCTTAGCATACACAAAGCCCAAAGCCCAGGGTTTAACCCCAAGCACTGTATAACCAGGTGTGTGGCAGTATAAACTATAACCCTAGTAGTTGGGAGATGGAGGGCAGGAGGATTCAATTCAAGGTCACCCTAGATACATGGTTAGTTTGAGGCCAGCCTGGGATATGTAAGAACCCACTGAAGGAAGGAAAGCAAAAAGGTAGGGAGAGGAGAGGTCTAATTGTGTCTCTTACTATCTCTCTCTTAACCTGTACTGTTCAATAATCTCTGCATGCCTATACACCAGCTGCTCCTCTGCCTGGAGCAGGGTCTTCCCTACCCAGTGGCTTACACCTCATCACCATTATTTTTCCCTCACACCATGTAGCATCTGGACTGCTACCTCGCTGGCTCTCCATATCCATAGGCTCTCATCCATGGATTCAAATCACAAGTCAAATTTAGAAGAGGTTCTGGGGATGGGGCGCTTGCTTGCATTTTGGAAAAAATATTCATTTTGATTTTTATTGAGAATATTGTGTATCACCAGTGTGTGGTGACACACACCTTTAATTCCAGCACTCAGAGGCAGGCAGATTCCTGTGAGTCCGAGGACAACCTGGTCTGCATATTGAGGTCCAGGCCAGGCAAGCCTACATAAGGAGACCGCTTTGAGAGAGAGCTGCAGAAATGGATGCTCAGCAATTAAGAGCACTTCTTGCTCTTGCCGAGGACCCACATGGTGGTTTACAACCATCCAGAACTTCAGTTCCAGAGGATCTGACGTATGACATACCCTTCGACCTGCGTAGGCGTTAGGCATGCGCATGGTGTACACACACACACATTCAGCTAAAACACCCAATCAAATCTAAAACACAAACAAACAAACAAGGGGCTGGAGAGATGGCTCAGAGGTTAGGAGCATTGCCTGCTCTTCCAAAGGTCCTGAGTTCAATTCCCAGCAACCACATGGTGGCTCACAACCACCTGTAATGAGATCTGATGCCCTCTTCTGGCCTACAGGTGTACACACAGACAGAATATTGTATACATAATAAATAAATAAATATTTAAAAATAAATAAATAAAACAAACAAACCCTAAAGTCTACAGAAGCAGGGCCGTGAATGACATGGTTCATGAAACAGGCATTTGCTACTAAGCCTGAAGACCAGTTTCATCCCAGAATCACAAGGTCCAACAGGTTCTGACTTCCACATGTTCACCATCTCACACACATACAAAATAAATATTAAAACAACAACAACAGCCGGGCGGTGGTGGCGCAGGCCTTTAATCCCAGCACTTGGGAGGCAGAGGCAGGCGGATCTCTGTGAGTTCGAGACCAGCCTGGTCTACAAGAGCTAGTTCCAGGACAGGCTCCAAAACCACAGAGAAACCCTGACTCGAAAAACCAAAAAAAAAATAAAATAAAATAAAATAATAAAAAAAAGGGGGCTGGAGAAATGGCTCAGTGGTTAAGAGCACTGCCTGCTCTTCCAAAGGTCCTGAGTTCAATTCCCGGCAACCACATGGTGGCCCACAATCATCTGTAATGAAATCTGATGCCTTCTTCTGGCCTGCAGGCATACATGCAGACAGAATATTATATACTAATAAATAAATATTTTAAAAAAATAATAAATAAATAAAAATAAAACAACAACAACAAACGGCACAAGAGAGCATGATTCTGAGGATGAGGCTGCTACGCAGTGTGAGAGAAGGGGCTGAAGCGACTGTAGCTCGGACTGGGGGGGGGGGG
>NW_026068981.1:5051-11771 GCF_014885135.2 Alexandromys fortis
TACCTGCTTCTGCCCTCTGAGTGCTGGGATTAAAGGCCCGTGTCACTACTGCTCCTTACATTTTCAAATAAGGTATTGTGCAGCTCAGGCTGGCATGGAACTCAACATGCATCTAGGAATGCCTGTAACCCAGCTTTTGGGGGCTGAGGTAGGAGGATCTCCAATTTCAGGCCAACCTGAACAAAATGGGCTGACCCAGACTCAAGAAAAAACCCAATCTAAAAGACTGAGGCTAGGAACAGTTAACATGTCTGTGGTCTGATGGAGGAAGGTCATTGGTTAATTATAATAAACCAACTGCTTGGCCTCATAGCTTAGAACATAGATGGGAGGAGTAAACAGAATAGAATTCTGGGCGGAAGAGGAAGTGAGGTCAGACTCTGCTCTGCTTCCGGAGAGACTCGACAGCTCTGCTCTCTGGAGCAGAGACGCCATGCTCCGCTCTCCCAATAGCTCTGCTTTCTGAGGCACACGCGATGAAACTCCGACCCAAGATGGACATAGGTTAGAACCTTCCTGGTAAGCGCACCTTGGGGTGCTTACACACATCATTAGAAATGGGCTAGTCCAGGTGCGAGAATTAGCCTGTAAGGGCTAGAGTTCATGGGCCAAGCAGTGTTTCAATGAATACAGTTTGTGTGTTGTTATTTCGGGCATGAGCTAGCCAAGCGGCCGGGGTGTTGGGGACGCAGCCCCGCCGCTCCTATTTCAAAAGTGGTCCCTGCTATTTGGATAACTGAAGCAAAATTACTTGGGCCCAGGAGCC
Source organism: Alexandromys fortis (assembly GCF_014885135.2). Classification (NCBI taxonomy): domain Eukaryota; kingdom Metazoa; phylum Chordata; class Mammalia; order Rodentia; family Cricetidae; genus Alexandromys; species Alexandromys fortis. The sequence continues at coordinate 5,818 of NW_026068981.1, forward strand.
GGGGCCAGTCTGGGCAACACAGAAGCCCTGTCTCAAAAAAGGGAGGTAAACCTGAGGATATAGTTGAGTCAGAGCATTTGTCTGTAACACACACCCTGGGTTTGATCACCAACACAGCACACACAAATAGGCAATAGACTGGGATGGATGCACGCAAAGGCCCGGAGACCAGCTCAGCATCAGCGGACACTGTGACAGGAGCAAAGGCCCTGTGTGTCATGTCTGTCACACTGTCCACATAAGGGAGGCATGAAGGAAGGCCCCAGTCACACTGTGTGACTCTTCTGAGCCAAGCTGTCGTAACCACACCCCAAACTAGGACATATCTTGACACCCACATTCTGTGGAAAATGACGATGAATCTGGATTTTTACCAGCTAAGCAATGGAAAACTGGTACTCTCCTTTAGTGGCCTCAGAAATCTACCTGCCTCTATATCCTGAGTGTAGGAATTAAAGGCATATTAATATTACCACCTGGCTAAAAAACTGGCACTCTCAAAACACATCCCCATTTATTACTGCTGTGATAAAAAATCTAAAATAACACTGTTGTAAAAGTTACAAGGATAAACATCTGGCAGATCCTAAAATTTATTGACAGGAGGCAATAAACTTAAGTTTTGTCAGGCAGTGGCGGTGCACACGTTCAATCCAAAGCTTAGGAGGCAGAAGCAGGCAAATCTAAGTTCGAGGCCAGCCTTGTTTACTGGGCTAATTTCAGGACAGCTGAGGCTACACAAAGAAATGCTGTCTTGAAAAAAAGAGAGGAAGGAAGGAGGAAGGAAAGAAATCTAAGTGTTGTGACATGCGCCTATAATTTCAGTACTTGGAAGGCTGAGGCAGAAGAATCTTAAATTTGAGGCAAGTCTGGGCTATAGTGATAACCTATGTAGACCAGGCTGGCATCAAACTCAGAAATCTGCCTGCCTCTGCCTCCTGACGACTGGGATTAAAGTTGTGCACCACCACCACCACCCGGCCTAAAAAATTAAAACATATATGCAGACAAAACGACCATAAACATAAAAAACAAACAGGCAGGCCAGCCCAGAAAAGCGGGTTAAAGTACAGGTGCATGAAGCTTTATGCAACTCTTTCCTCAGAGTTCATGAATCTTTCTTTTTTCATTCAACAGTCTAAGTATGTGGCCTAGGCTGGCCTCAAACTCATGATGCCGCTGTTTCAGCTGCTCCAGTGCTGGGAGACTTGATCATTAGGGGGAAAACTAAGAGCAGCTTCTCACCCTACAGCTTTGCTCCTACCAGGCATGGGGAATGCTGGCTTTAGGCCATCACCCACTAAAGTATCCTTTCATCAAGGAGTTTCAGTCCTATTCAGTCAGATGAGGACTGGGCACCAGTGACTTGTAAATGCCAGGGGCGAGGGGCTGGCTCAGTAGTTAAGTGCTTGCTGTGTTCAATCCACATAAAAAATAAGGGATGTGCATTTATAATCCCAGAGCTGGAGAGATGGAGGCAGGAGGGTCCCTGGAGCTTCCCTGTCACACAGGACATAGACAGTGTTCCTAAGGATGACACCCAAGGTTGTTTCCCACATGCACCTGAACAGACAGACACACATCCATTAAAAATAAATGTTAAGTGGAACCACGGACCTGCCTGGGCTGCCTGGGACCTTCTAGAATCTCAGACCTTGGAGGATTCAAATCCCTGACTCCCAAACCAACATACCAGGAACTGTCACCCAGTTTTCTCCCACCAAGCAAGGCAAAGCCCACAAGTCACCTAATGAAATGAACAATAACGAAGAATCCTAACAAAAGGCACCGCATGAAAGAAAGTGCCTATTTTATTAGACAACAGCTGACCCGCAGGGCCCAAATCCACCCTTAACACTACACGCACCACCAAAGGCCAGCACAAAAAACCTGCTTCCTGCACTCAGGACCCTGCCCCTGGGTGGGTGAGGCAGAGGGAGTGAGCTAGCCTCACAGAGGCCTCATAAATATTAGCGAGGTCACCGCTGGGGGATGCACAGGTACTGGACAGAGCTCTCTGGGGCAGCCTATATCATGCAGCCTCCTGTGTCTGTGGAGACCTGGGCTCGATATCCAGGCGGCACATAGGGCTGTCATATACCATCTGCAGGTTCACCTTGTGGCCCACCAGCTCTCGGATGTTGTTGATGCCATACTTGATCATCGTCGGGCTGAGAAGGAACAGTTCAACACTGAGTCAGATTAGGCTGTCTTTTGCTCCTCAGAAGCTCCCATCTTTCTCGGAGGGAAAGTCTTCCCCATGGTGAAAAGGATGTACCATCGGCCCAGTCACTCCCAAGCTCATCTTCCCTCCCACTCCCCACTCTGCTGTTGAAGGAGCGACAGGGCTGCGTCCCCAGCACCCGGCTGCCCGCATGGCTAGCTTATGCCCGAAATAATTACACGGAAACTGTATTCTTTTAAAAAACACTGCCTGGCCCGGCTAGTTTCAGTTTCTTATTGGTTAGCTCTTACATATTGTTCTAACCCATTTCTAATATTCTGTGTAGCCCATGAGGTGGCTTCCCAGGGAGGATCTTAACCTGCATCTGTCTGGAGCGGGAGAATCATGGCAACTCCTGGCTCAGCTTCTTTCTCCCAGCATCCTGTTATGTTTACTCCACCCACCTAAGGGTTGGCCTATCAAATGGGCTAAGGCAGTTTCTTTATTAATAAGAAATCACTCCCACATCACTCTGCCGGCACACCCCATGCTGAATCTAGACTCCGAGGCTTTGCGCGAGCTATGCCTTCTGCCTGGTACACCCTGCAAGCAAACTTCGCTGCTTTCTGGGCCTCCATGAAGCCTTCTTGACCAACTAGTCTCCTCAGTCCTGCTTTATCCTCTCTATGGCACCTCCTGTATCAACATGGCCTTCTGAGTTTCCTTATTGGCCATGTTAGCTGCCCTTCCTTTTCCACTAGGATCCAGGTTGCATAATATTGAGGAAATACGCTGTGGTGTTCACAGCTCAGGGCTAGCACACAACTGGGCATTCCTGTTAAAGAACTGCCAGAGGTATGAACAAGTGAATGACAGGGTCATCCCAAGCTCCAGCCTGGGCACTTACCGCTCCAGGGAGAGACCCCAAGCAATAACAGACACATTCTCGGGGAGCCCCATGGGCAGGAGCATCTCAGGGCGGAAGACCCCAGAGTTGCCAACTTCTACCCACTTCTTTAGACCTGTGGGAATAAAGGGGAGATCAGAGAATGCATGTGGGTGATAGCGCCCAGAGGATGGGAAGATAGGTTACGAGCTTAGGAAAGAGGGTGACCCAGGTCAAATGTGAGGCCCCTCAGACCCTCCTCCGCATTCACTTTCCCACCCCTGACCTTGGTGGTAGCTGAACACTTCCATGCTGGGCTCTGTGTAGGGGTTGTAGGCTGGTTTGAAGCGCAACTGGGTGATTCCTGTAGGGGTTGGCCAAGGCAGGCTGATGACCCAAGAGGCACCCTCTCAGGGACCCCAAACACTTCCTGTCTCGAGTGGCTTGCCTGCTCACCCAGCTTGGTGAAGAACTCCTTCAGTACACCCATGAGGTGGCCCAGGGTCAGTCCATGATCAGCTACTACACCCTCTATCTGGTGGAACTCAGCCAGGTGGGTGGCGTCCAGCGTCTCATTCCGGAACACACGATCAATGGAGAAGTACTTGGCGGGTGTGAAGGGTTTCTGGGGAGAAGGGGTGACAGCCAGATGAAGCCCGATCCTGGCACGGGTCAGAAGGTCTAGGACAGTACCAACGACCCACCCTGCGCAGGCCACGTTGTACCTTCTGGGCTAAGCAGTAGAGGGCGCGGGCACTAGCTGATGTGGTGTGAGTGCGAAGCAGGTTTTTCCGGGCCTCTTCTAGCTTCCAGTTATACTTGTAGCTTCAAAAGAAAAAGCAAGAGTCTGCCCTGCGGTCCTGGAACCCCAGCCTCCTGCCCCTCCTCAGCCCAAGTGCTCCTTCTGCCTCACCCCTGTGAGCCATAGCCACCCTGGGAGTGGGTCCGTTTCACCCGCTGAACATAGTCCATTGGGAGCTGCAGGGCCTCGGCGGGATCTGGGCAGGACAGAGACATGCGGTCAGTCAATGAGCATCTCAGAAGCTATTGCACGTCATCAGGCATGTCTCCATGGTAGCTCTGGTGCCCCAACAGCCGGAGGAACCTGGTACTCCTAAGATGACATTGTGATCCAGAACCCCTAGTTCCCCATGCTTTCCTCTTCACTGTGAAACAGCCTGAGTTTCCCTCTGGCTCTGACCCATTACCTCCTGCTCTGGTGTCCTCCCATCCTACTCGGCCATGGCCTGCAGTTCCAGGGTCACCAACTGACATTTCAGCCTTAGAACCTTGCACTGGCTACAGATTTGAGCTCCCTTACTTCCTTGTCTTTGTTGAGGGCTTTTAAAAAAAAAAAAAAAACTGGGACTCACTGCAGCTCTGGTGGGCCTGGAACTCCCTCTGTAGAGCAGGCTGGCCTTGAACTCAGAGATCCACCTGTCTCTGCCTCCAGAATGCTGGGATTAAACATGTGTGCTATCACCCCAGCCTTGCTTAGGACTGAAATGGCGCACAGCCTGCCTGGCCCTGCAGGCACACACTAGTTTCTGCACACAGCCTGCCTGGCCCTGCAGGCACACACTAGTTTCTGCACACAGCCTGCCTGGCCCTGCAGGCACACACTAGTATCTGCACACAGCCTGCCTGGCCCTGCAGGCACACACTAGTATCTGCAGTGGTTTCTCACTTCCTGCCCCACCACACAGATTCCACAGGACACCTAGTCAGGAAGTGGATCTCCCTGGGGCCGGGGACTTCTGCCCTACTCAGGGCTGACTCAGCTGATCAACAGGAATGTTGCCATTCAGGAGGGTCTTCAGAGAGGTCTTGCTCAAAATATGTGATTCCCCCCCCCCAATGCTTCCTAGAACCCAGGGCCTTCCTCAGGTTTGGCAAGTGCTCTAACACTAAGATGTAGCCCCCCACAAGCAAATAAACAAAACAAGTTTCTCTCCTTTGGGGTGTAGAATTTCCCCTTGCTCAGCATGCTGAGTGCTGGTGACAGGGAAGAGCCACTACACCCAGCTCACGCATGTGAATTCCCTGGGAATGTTCACGCCATAGCTTTGGTGCTTGGATACGTCTTTAGCATGTACCAGCTGTGCTGCCCTAGGCAAGTGATGTGCTTTCTGAGGTTCAGTTTCCTCAACTGTAAATGAGGGGCTAACAGTACCACTTCTGTAGTTGGAAGGTTCACAACAATGGAGTAGAAGATGAGTTTTGGGTACCATGACAACAGCAAGATCACTGCTACTAAATTGGCGACGGTCACCTAGGGAGCTCACCTGTCACCTCCTAGGGGAGATCACCACTGTGAGAAGCCACTCATATAACACTAAAAGGGCTGGCCTGTAATCAGTGACAGAGAACTGCCAGCATCCAGGAGACCCTGGCTTCCATCCCTAGCAGCAGCAGCAGCATACACACAGAGGAAACAAATAACTGGTCATGATGGACACACTTACAATTCCATCATGCTGGAGGCTGAGGCAGAAGGACAGAGACTGAGATCAGTCATGGTGACATAGTGACTTACGGGCCAGCCTAGACTAGAGTAGGACCCTGTCTCAAAACAAAACAATCCACATTAGTAAGGCAAGATGGTCTTAGCACTTAAGAAGCTGAGGCAGCCAACGGTACAGAGAAACTTTGGGTGACTGTCCAGGCAGCGAGATGTCTCTGTCATTTCTAGAGTTTTGATTTATTGTTTGCTTAGGTAATATTGTATCTTTCTGGACGCTTTGATGGAGTTAAGAATAGTTAGTTATAGTTTTCCTTAGTTATGATATGGATTATTGTAATTTTTACTTGATAACTGTTTCGTTATATGTAATTTTGCTATGTTAAGTTAAAGCCTTCTTTTTTTGTTTAAACAGAAAAAGGGGAAGTGATGTGGGAGTGTCA
>NW_026068982.1:0-3329 GCF_014885135.2 Alexandromys fortis
CACAGACACGCACACATAGACACATGCATGGAGACACACACAGAGACAGACACACAGATACAGACACACACACACACAGATACAGACACAGACACACACAGATACACACACAGTCATACAAACACACACAGATACATACACAGATACATACAGTCACACAAACACACACACACACACAGATACATACACACCCTGTTGGCTTTGCTGCTCTTTCTATTTACGGCAGGAAAGTACTCTCTCTTCCACAGCACTTTTTGACGGTTGCTTAAGTCCGAAGGCACCTGTTGTCAGAAACTCACTGAAGCAAATAAGAGATCTGCCTTAGGAAGGTCAGCAAACCGAGGTACCAGAAATCTCCAAAATATTATTCTTATCAGAACGTTTTTTTTTTTTTTTGAGACAGGGTTTCACTGTTTAGTTCTGACTGTTCTGGAACTCTCTCTGTATGCTAGGTTGTCTTCGAACTCACAGAGATCCACCTGCCTCTGTCTCCTGAGTGCTGGGATTAAAGGCGTGCCCCACCACCGCCTGACCAGAACAAATGTTTTACTGTTTGAGAACCTATAGCTGACAGTTGTAGGTGCCAGTGAGACTCAGTCCACATCAACAGGAGCAGAACGCAGCACGTATTCATGCAGATTTATGTGCGTGTGTAATTTACAGACTGCTAAGTCAGCTGTGTTTGTGTATAGTGTTAAGATGGCTCAGGTTGTTGATATAATTAGTTAGCAAGCAGGATGGGCACTGTTGGTAGTGTTATGTCTCCTCATGGACGTGTTGAGCTGTGGTAATATTTGTGAAACAGAAATCAGGCTAAAATACATGTCTGAGAGCAGAACTTGTCTGGGTCTGATCCATGCCTGTTTCTCCGTATGGCCAACGCTCAGGTAACCCTTCAGCTGTCTTCTCTAAAGAGTTAAAACCGTGACTATAGTGACTGACATTGGCTGGGAACTAAGAGCCTGAAGTCTTGTGATGTAGCCAAGGCAACAAAGCCTCCCAACTCCATAGCTTTAATAAGTAAGAACCACACATCTTAAACACCCATCTCAAAGCAATGCTTTTGTTCTTTCCCTCGCAATCTTTAGTTCATGATTTAAAAAACGCATTTAGAATAAGCCTTAGTTATTTACCCAAAGGGAACCTTCTCAGGGATGGACATGCCATCTGCGTGTGTTAGTATTTGATTTGTTCCTCTAAGTGGCCACGTCCGTAGTTGGGGAACATTAGAAGTGGACTCCTGGGATCTCATTTCTGACAGACAGTCTTCTGGGCTCCTCTTTCAGTCTTTCATCCTCTCCAGAACATTCTTCCCCCTGGGTGTCCACCATCCGGGGACACACAAACTGTTTAAGCAATTGTCATTGAGAAGTACTGTTCTTTCCCACCCTTCTCCCTTGCTCCCCCTCCTATTCCAATGCTGCTACTTGATCTCTCTTGACAAAGTCTCACCACGTATCCCAGGCTGGCCTTGAACTCGTGACCCTCCAACTTCAGCATCCCCTCCATTCTCCAGGGTTGGGGTTATTGGTATGCACTGGTATGTCCAGCTTAAATCCTGCTCTCAGCAATTCCCCTCATTCATAGCTTGTCCTGTGGACTCAAGCAGACCCAGCCCACTGGTACGTGTATATTCATTTGAAAAGTTTTTATTCTTAGGTATTTTTTTTTCCAGATAGGGTTTCTCTGTGTAGCTCTGGCTGTTCTGGAACTCACTCCATAGACCAGGCCGGCCTTGAACTCATGAAGATCCACCTGCTCCTGCCTCCCAAGTGCTGGGATTAAAGGTGTGCATCACCACCGCCTGGCTTATTCTTAAGGATTTTAAAAGTGGTTTAATACAGTAATTGAAATGTACACAGAGCAATTTTGTATAGCTTGTCCCCATTTCTTTGCAGAGCCCTGTGCTATCATCACCTTTGTGGGGAGACAGATCATCTGACTCAGCTCCCCTCCCCCTCCCACAGTAACCCCCCAGCCTTCCTGCCCCTGACTTCCTGTCCCCTTCCACAGGGAGCTCTCTTCTGATTTATAGCCACTTTTTCTTACTTTCCCTCAAGTTTCACCACCTTTGATCTGCCTTCTGAGGAGGGCAGCTTGGTCCCTCTGTGCTGGGGGTGTCAGATGCATGGGCCTCTGAATGCATCTTCTCTGGTCAGCTGGGGCTCCCTCGGGGGTTGCCTGCCCTGTCCGGTCTCTTTCCTTGCTGCCTGATGCTTCATGGTGTGACCACATTCTATGTGCCTGTTCTGATGCTGAGGGACAAGTGGGTTTCCAGTTTGGGGCTTTCATTCTTGCACCTGCCTTTGGGACACGTGACATGTGTTTCTCTTGGGGGATACACCCCGGGTGTGTACGCTTCACTGTGGTGGACACTGCTAGACAGTTGTGTGAAGAGTTTGCTTCAGTTCAGACCCCTTTGCCCCTGCCGTGGATGAGGGCCCCACTGCTCCAAGTCTATAGCATTTGGTCTTCTCTCTGTCCTTTGTTCAACCAATCTAGTAACAAATGTCTGGGGTCATCTGGGGCTATTTTCCTAGTGAGCGTGTGGCCAAAATGAAATGAAAACAAAACTTATTCTCGTCCTGTGGGACGCTCAGGCATGGAGGGATTTTAAACATTCTCATGTGTGCGCGTCCTCACGCGGCCGTGAGGGACCTGGAGATGTCACCCTAAGGGTTATATGCAAAGGGCACAGGCAAGGCTTGTGGCGTTTGCTTGGCTTTGTTTGGATTTTGTATTTAGTATGTGTGTTTAGGACATTCATTTTGTTGTATTGAGAAAGCATTAAACTCAGGGGACAGAGATTATGTAAGATTGAGCAGAAGGGTGAAGGAACTGGGGAGCGACATCATTTACCCACTTCCTCTTTGAGGACATTTATCATCCTCGTAGAGTTGGCTTTAAGGTCATTTTCCTGTGCTTCAGCTGTGCTGGACTGTTCAGGGCTTGCCGTTGCGGGACAGCTTGGCTCTGGTGGGGACATGTTGCCTGGCCTGTTACTGACTGTGTTTTTGCGCTGGCGTCTAGGCATCTGGTTTGGGTGATTATGACTCTTTCCTGAGAGAAATGGTAAGAAGTGACAGACAGGAGGGGTCAGGCGCAGTGGAGGACTCAAAAGCAAAGGAGTGGCTGGGGAGGGACAGGCTCAGTAAAGAGATTGTCACCCAAGCAAGGGGACCTGACTTCAACCCCAGCACCAGCATAAAAGCCTGACATGGTGGTGCTTACAGCCCAGTGATGGGCAGATGAATGTAGGGGGACCCTGGGTCTTGCTGGCCAGTTAGTGAGCTCCAGGTTCAGTGAAAGAGCCAGAGGTGGGGGGGGGG
>NW_026068982.1:8209-11725 GCF_014885135.2 Alexandromys fortis
TGGAGGTCAGCTGTGGGAGTACATTTTTTTCCTTCTACAGTCTGCATCCTAGGACTTCTTCAGGTTGTCAGGCCTGGTGACAAGCATCTTTGCACTGATCTGTCTTGCTGGCTCTGTGATAACTTAAGGGGTAATAAATGAGTTTCAGAGAAAATGAGTATGTCCAGAGACCAGTGGCCTGAGAAGCAGTTCCCCTGGCCTCTAGGTACAGTTTGGTTTTCAATCTCCTCCTCTGTGATGTTTAATCTTCCTTGGCTAATGAAATTCTAGTAAGAAGATTTGAAGGCAATTGTGTTCCCTGTTCTGAGGTCCAGTCTCCAGGCATAGAAGGCATTTGTTGCTGGAGAAAGTCTCTTCTTGCTCCGTGGATGAGAAAGAACCAACAAAGATTACCTGGGGTAGGTGGCTGGGGAGGGTCAGAGGTGCCTTGATTCTGAGGCTCAGGTTCACACCCAGGCTGCCTCCTCTGGGGCATCACTCCCAGCCTTCCTTTCTGTCCTCAGTCTCCCCAGGGCCCTCTCCAAACGTCTTGATTCATGGCTAGGTCTCACGTTGGGAACATGCTCTATAGGTCTACCGGGTGCTCTTGTATCCACGGTTGGCCTGTCCCCACACCTCAGACCCTTGTCCCTCATCTTCTCTCTCTCCTCTTCTCCTTCCATTTGCCTCCTGTCTCTGCCTCTCACCAGCTGTGACAGCTGCCTCTCCATGCTCTCTGTCCGGCTCATTACTTTACTGCCCCTGTCTGCTGATTTGCCCCCATCCCTCTCTCTGTGGTGGTGTCCGTCTGTCCCTGTTTGCTGTCTGTGATGTGGCCCATGTGTCTATCTGTCCTCTGCTCCCTCCAGTGCCCCAGTCTCTGCTCCTCTGTACCACAAGTTTCCCATCACCCTCTGCTCACCAGCATGGATATGGTCAACCAAGTCTGTTCAGCTCAGAGGTCACTCAGACAAACATCTCACTTTCTGGTCTTGGAAGAAAATCTAGTCGGACTAGCCCTCGTAATGGCTTGCTTGGGATTTGGAGTTATATGATATGCAGAAGTGGGCAGAGGAGGCTAGATAGGCAAGCTGGTCGTAGCTGTCAAATGTACAGTATGTGTCCTATGGTCCTGCCAGGCCTGGGATGAGACACACGCTCAAAACCTTCTTATTAACCTGAGCTTCTCTGCAACTCCTTCTGCCCACTCGGCTGCAAGGCCGTGCCCCACTAAGAACTTCAAGTGACACAGTAGGGAAGTAGAGAACTAGCTTTAGGGTGTTTTTCTGATACCATTGGGTATATGCGTGGTGTACATACGTGTGTGCATGTTTGCATGTATGTGGGAACATATATATGAGAATGCTTGTGTATGGGGAAGTCTGAAATAAGGGATCATTCTTGATTATTCTTCTGCCTTATTCATTGAGACAGAGTCTCTCAATCAAACCCAGAGCTCACTGATATGGCCAGTCTTGACACCCAGCTTGTATTGGGGAACCCTCTTCCCTCATCTGTCAAGGCTGAGATTACATGTGACCACTATACCCACCTGACATTTTATATGGGTTCTGGGGATCTAAATCCATCCTCGTCCCTGAGTGGCAATCACTTTAACCACTGTTGCAGTCAGGGTTTCTATTGCTGTAAAAATATGCCAGGACCAAAAAAAGCAGCACGGGGAGGAAAGAGTTTATTTCATCATCTAGGAAAAGTCAGGACAGGAGCCCGAGGCAGGAACCTGGAGGCAGGAACCTGGAGGCAGGAACCTGGAGGCAGGAACTGAAGCAAGGACCATAGTAATGCTGCTCACTGGCTTGGCCCTTGTGACTTGCTCAGGTGCTTTCAGAACTCAGGACCACTTGCCCAAGGGCAGTACCACCCACCCACAATGGGCCAGGCCCTCACATAGCAACCGTTAGTTAGGAAGATGCCTCTCAGACTTTCCAGAGGCCGGTCTGGTAGGTATAGCATGAATAATAAAAACCCAGAGACAGATGTTGGGGTTCAAGCTGAAGATCAGAAAAACAAAGCAGCCAGCCACTAGAGAGTTCTTACCTCTACCAAGGCTCAGACAAACAGGGGAAGACTGCTGACTGCAGTGCTTTGGCCCAAACCTTCTACTGCGCTCTGAGCTCCTGTCTCCCCTGCCTTAGATTACTCTCTCTGCCCAGTGCTATCACTTCTGTTCCCACCTCCCTAGTGCTGGGTCTAAAGCACCTGACTCCAGAGTGCTGAGATCACCTCTGTGTGAGCTCCGTTTCTCTTTTTAGACAGCTTCAATCTTGAGTAGCCCAGGGCAGCTCTGAGTCCTGAGATTAAAGGTGTGAGCCACAACTCCATGTCCTCTAGAGGCTTAGCTCTGCACTCTGATCTTCAGGCAATCTTTATTTGTTAAAACACAAATAAAATATCACTATAGGTAGGGACATTTCTCAGTTGAGGTTCCCTCTTCTCAGATGGCTCTATCTTGGGTCAAGTTGACAAAACCCTAGCCAGCATAGCCAGCGGGGCACCTCCTTAGCCTCTACTTATTAATATATACATTTAAAGATTTATTTTAAAAAATTAATTATGTATCTGTGTGTGGATATGTGCACATGCACACAGATGTTTGTGGGGGACAGAAGGTGTTGGATGCCCCAGAACTTGAATTCCAGGTGGTTGTCAGCTGCCCAGTGTGGGAGCTGGGAACAGAACTTGGGCACATTTAACATCTAAGCCATCTTTCCAGGCCCAGTTTTATCCAGACATTCATGTATTAAGAGATCACTGGTTATAAATATGAGGATGATTTTTGATTCATTAATCTATTGAGCTGCTTTTAGACAATTGACCCCATAAACAAATGCTTCTTAGTATTTGTTCATTTGGGCAGGGGCTAATCTCTATTATTAATCTAGCTTATTAAATATCCTCTAGTAATAGAATACGGCCATGCCTTCCGTTCCGCTCTGCTTGTGAGGCGGAGTCATTTGTTGTTAATGTTTTTTTATTTGGTGCTGGATGAAGAAGATGCCTTTTGAAACTGTGTGCTTTGGGTACCTGCTTAGTGAACGGGGTGCTTGAGTTTGCCTGCTCAGTGAACGGGGTGCTTGAGTTTGCCTGCTCAGTAAACAGAGTGCTTGAGTTTGCTTTGGAAATTGAAAGCTCTCTCCGCGCTGTAATTTATGGACTTAATAAAAAGCGTGTTTCTGTTGAGTATTAAAATCACAGGCGAAGCAAATAGCGATTGAATCTCTTGGGTGTTTGGTTTATTTTTTTGTGAAGATTGGGCCCATGGCGATGTAGAAGAACCATATTCATGCGGTTTTATTGTTGGAAACATGAGAGCAATGTGCGACTTTTTCTTATACTGAGGCTTTGGATGTTTGACTTAGGCAGACAGGAGGGCTTAGCTTCAGCATTTCCATCCCACCTGTGTATTCTCCCAAATATCACCAAATTTTGACGGAATTTTTCCTTCCTCTTTCCCTCCCTTCCTTCCTTTCCCTTTTTTCCTCCTTCCTTCCACCCTCCCTCCCTCTCTCCCTTCCT
>NW_026068983.1:0-3739 GCF_014885135.2 Alexandromys fortis
CCAAACTACCCACTGAGACACAACCAAACTACCCACTGAGACACAACCAAACTACCCACTGAGACACAACCTACCTTCCAGGTAGGTTTCTATAACATATTGCATCCGGAGGCTACCAGAGGGTGACTGGCTCACTCCCGAGCAGGAGCATGCCCCCCCCCCGCCCAGGGCTGTGGGTACACTGGAGAAGAAGCACTGACCTATCCAGAACTATGCCTGCCCAGCTGACAGCCCCCCAAGCTGCCAGAAGCCAAGCAAATACCATTATTCTTGATGGGTTACTAAACTGAATCCTCCTAGGGACACACTGATCCCTTCAAAGCATTGCTTATGGCCATAGGCAATGCAGTCCCGTAACCCTGTGATCTAGACCTGTCAGAAAACCAAAATCATCATTGAAAAACTGGTAGAGCTGGGGAGTAAAGTTACACTGACATAGTTCAGATTTGGACAGAAAATTCACTGTCCAGAAGAAACCTGTACCCAGAGTCATGGGGCCCAGTAGCCTAAACCAACCCACTTGGGACACCTGAAAGACGAGAGCCCTAAGATGGCAAGCCCTGAACTTCATTTTCCCAGGAATTTCTTTGGTAACCTCAAAAATAAAGGTTCAGGCCGGGCGGTAGTGGCGCACGCCTTTAATCCCAGCACTCGGGAGGCAGAAGCAGGCGGATCTCTGTGAGTTCGAGACCAGCCTGATCTACAAGAGCTAGTTCCAGGACAGGCTCCAAACCCACAGAGAAACCCTGTCTCGAAAAACCAAAAAATAAAAAAATAAAAAAGGTTCAGAAGGCAGTGGAAGCCAGCCCCTCGGTGTTTGGGATGCTAGCAAGGGTATAGCATTCTTAACTAGACACAGGGCAGAACTACAGGCTATACTTGAACCCTAAGACGCCATAAGCCCCACTTCCAACCCTAAGAGCTGTAAATGGGAGCAGACTAAGCTCGCTGGAGGAACCTCCAGGAAAGAGTACCTGTTTACTGTCACCAAGATACCTCGTAGATATTCTCCCAATGTAGTAGTTGGCTGGCTAATAAAGACTTTCTATAGGTTTAAACCGAAGCCCAACTAGTCTTCTCTGGTGGAAAGCCCACAACATTCCAGCATCGTGGGGTCTCTAGCACAATCCAGGCTTCACCATCACAGTTTCACACAAAGACCTCTCTAGGCCTCCAAGCAGGGACACCTCTGGTCTCTGTGGCTTTTCTTAGCCTTGAAGAGAGATTCCACAACCCCTTTTCTTCTATCCTTGTAGCTAAAGCCAGAACCATGTGGCAGAAGCTGGAAGTTTCTGCTTGATTGGATTTGCACTTGGCACCATGGTTCAAATACATCTGTATCCGTTTTCTGCTGTCAATGGTCTCTTTCACCTGCTGTGGGATAATGCTTTTGTACGCTGTAAAGACTTGTCACTTGTATTTGTTTCATAAAATGCTGATTGGCCAGGAGCAACCAGACTAAGAGAATTCTTGGAAGAGAAAAGGCCCGATGCAGCTTCCACCCAGATGCAGAGGAAGCAAGATGAGAATGCTGCACTAAGAAAAGGTACCAAGCTACATGGCTAAACATAGACAAGAATTAATGGCTTAATTTAAGTTGTAAGAGGTAGTTAATAATAAGCCTGAGCTAATAGGCCAAATAGTTTATAATTAATATAAGCCTCTTTGGGATTGAATGGCTGCAGAACCAGGCAGGACAGAAACTTTCGCTTACATTCACTACTTAAATTTTTCTTTAAATCCTTTTCACAAGTTGGAAGTTTAGCTAGATGGGTTCTTGTCCTGAGGTTATCTCTCCCTTTATTCCATTTAGCATCAAGCTTTTCTCTGAACTTTTTAATCTCTGTGAGCACAGGACTTGGCTCCAACAGTACATTTCCTGGAGCCCCTTCCCTCCTCCAACTGTACCTTTTGTAACTTTCTTTGTTCAGTCTGTTTCTTTTCATTGAAGATCCACATAAGAGTGACCACCAATAACCACATGTCATAGTCAACACTGGGCTGTCCTGGTCTCCCCTGCTAATTCCATTCGTCCAAAACTCTTCCACTTAGGGTTTCCAGGACACGTGCAAAAGCAGCCACATTCATGCAGGAAATAGTTCTTAGCTCCTCCTCCAGCACCACGCCTGCTGCCATGCTTCCTGCCTTGATGATACTGGACGAAACCCCCAAAAACTGTAGGAAAGTCCCCAGTTAAATGCTTCTTCTGTTAGAGTTGCCTCGGTCATGGTTTCTCTCCACAGCAATAGAAACCCCAAGACAGGGGCTGGAGAGATGGCTCAGAGGTTAAGAGCACTGACTGCTCTTCCGGAGGTCCTGAGTTCAATTCCCAGCAACCATATGGTGGCTCACAACCATCTGTAATGAGATCTGGTGCTCTCTTCTGGCCTGAGGGCATACATGAAGGCTGAACAATGTGTACATAATAAATAAATAAATCTTAAAAAAAAGAAACCCCAAGACAAATAGGTTTTTAAAGCTATTTTTTTCATTTATTATATTTTTTATAATTTATTGTTTTTAATGGAGCTATACATTTTTCCCACTCCCCTTCCTTCCCCCCCCCTGCCCACCCTCTCCCCTGCCTCCTATGCTCCCAATTCACTCAGAGGTTGTGGACTCTAGGCTGATTATTCTTTGAGGCAAACAGGTTTTGCCCCTGAAGGAATTTGTCTGTTTTAAACAAAGGTCATTATCTGATGGGTACAATCTGTCTCTGTTTTTGTTCCTGCCATCTTCCCATTTCACTTCCTTCAGCTCTCTATGGCTGTTGATCCATTTGTTCCCAGCCAGCCATTATCATCTGTGTCTTCCAGAGACTGGCCCTGTGAGGACTCCTCACGCCTGCCCCGCTCTCACAGTGCCTGCTTAGAGAGTGGTGACGCCTCTGAGGCCATGGTGAGCAGGCAGAAGCCTACGGGTGAAGAATTACAGCTTCTCCTCCCTCCCGCAGGTTAGCATGCCGACTCATTTTATTTCAACCAGTGGAATCAAACTTAAGCAAATAAGTAAGAGCCAACGATAATTTATTTAACTCTCTTAATCCAAAAATGAGTGGCCTAATTTTAAGGTATAATTCACCTCAGAGATGAAAAATACCTCTCTCCCTGGAGGTGGGGAAAATATGATCTTATAGAAGTAAGAGAAAACTAGGGAAAAAATAGAGAAATTAACTGGTGTGCATTTTTTTAATTTTCTTTCTTTTTTCTTTCTTTTCTTCTCTCCTTTCTCTCTCTCTTTCTCTCTCTCTCTCTTTCTCTCTCTCTCTCTTTCTCTCTCTCTCCCTCCCTCCCTCCCTCTCTCCCTCCCTCCCTCCCTCCCTCCCTCTCTTTCTGTCTTACTGTGTAGCCCAGGCTTTCCTGGAACTCACTATGTCCATAAAGCAGCCTCAGAACATGGGCTATTGCTCCTGTCTACACCTCCGCTTCCCAAGTGCTAGCATTGCAAGCGTGAGCCACTACACCCAGCTCAGCTTTATTTTAGGTATCAGCATCGAACTACTTAACTAAGCCTTTCTGCTAAAACCATCTTCCTCCAACTCAGCACATCTTTGTAGGCTCATGTTTTCTCTGCTCCACTCTTCCTTATCCCCCATCCATCACACACACACCCAAACTCTCAAGGCCTGAGTTATTCCGTACAAAACCCATGTGTGATCCCATATATAACCTGTGTGTGATCTTGTATATAACCTGTGTGTGATCCCGTATATAACCCATGTGTGATCCCGTATATAACC
>NW_026068983.1:6927-8020 GCF_014885135.2 Alexandromys fortis
GCCCGGCAGCATGGCTATTACCCCGTCTTCCAGATAAAGAAGCCAGGGCAGAGAGAGATTGCCATCTGCCCAAGGTTACCCAGATAACAAAAGGCAGAGGCAACAGTCAGCCCCAGGATTCCAGCAGCCTGGTCTCCACCCAAACTGCCTTCTGCAGACTATCGGTCCACAGGAGAGGAAGACCGCCGGCTATAGTCGGGAAAATATCAGGGTTTCCCACTTCCTGTACATTCTACTTCAAGTGAGAGCTTTGGGGGCTGGAGAGATGGCTCAGAGGTTAAGAGCATTGCCTGCTCTTCCAAAGGTCCTCAGTTCAATTCCTAGCAACCACATGGTGGCTCACAACCATCTGTAATGGAGTCTGGTGCCCTCTTCTGGCCTGCAGGCATACACACAGACAGAATATTGTATACATAATAAATAAATAAATATTTTTAAAAAAATAAAGTGTGAGCTTTGCAGTGGTGTGGTTGTTAAAGTGTCCAAATTATCCTTTCTGAAGTTTCTAGAAAAGGGTAAGTGCTTAAACCATAGACCAGCGGTTCTCAAACTATGGGTCACAACCCCTTTGGGGGTCAAGCGACCCTTTCAAAGAGGTCACATATCAGAAATCATATATATCTGATATTTACAATATGATTCATGACAGTCACAAAATTCCAGGTATGAAGTAGCAACGGAAATAGTTTCATGGCTGGGGGTCACCATGACATGAGGTTATATTAAAGGTGCAGCATTAGGAAGGTTGGGAAGCACCGCTCTAGACCATCTTCAGACATCCGTGGGGAATTATCGTTGGTTGTTGCTTTTCTCTCTCCACTAAACCGCTTTCTATATACAAGCTGCCCCATTCTGAATTTGCAGACTCACCCTAGCCGTTCAGGTAAGGGTTGCATTTCTATAATAACTTGTAAGTGTTCCCCGGAGAAGGCAGCAACGTCTCTGCAGCTTGGGACAAGCCTGGGCCTCACCTGCCTGGGGATGTCCCTGCGGGAGGCCTCAGAGCAATCACACCCTGGCACACGCAGTTTTCATCCTTGGTTTTATTTGTCGTTTCTTGTTTCCTTTTTTTTTTTTTTTTTTTTTTTTTTTT
>NW_026068984.1:0-1972 GCF_014885135.2 Alexandromys fortis
GAAGTGGGAAGTGTTATTCCAGACCCAGGAGGCGGCGCAGCCTAGCAGTTCCCCACAAGATGTGCCAGGAAAAGCTGGGCTGTGGTGTGTTATGTGGCTCACACCGTTAGTCCCAGCACTGGGGAGGCAGAGGCAGGTGAATCTCTTCAAGGACACCATGGTCACAACAAGAGCTAGAAATAAGCACTTGGGCGGGCGCAAGAGGGGTTAGGAGGAAGCTTCTTTTTAATTGGCGGCTCTAATTGTTTTTACTGATCAGTAATTCTTACCTCATCCCTCTTCTCAGGACCCGTAGTTCCCTTACACTGCTGAATGAAGCAGGCAAGCATAGGTGACAGTTTAGCAACCTGGAACTCCACTTGGTATGGGCTACTCACACACTCTCTGCTAAAAATGTACTTGATATCCTGAGACATTTACCCACTCATACAAGTACACTCTCCTCTCCAGATAATGCACCTATCCTGCACTGAGCTGCATGCACATCCTCTGTGAGCAACAGAATAAGTTTCTGCTCCCCATAACAATCATCAGACATAGACAGATTCTATTCAAAAGTATTCTCAGTATTTTAGTACTATGCCTGAACTAGTTTAAGGTTCAAGCACAATAAAGTAAACTTTGTCTTCAAAGTGAACTTCTAGGGAAATCCCCTATTGGCCATCTTATGCATATTCATAATTGGGCTTGAATATGATTAAAATCAAATAATATGGATGGGCCATGCACACTAGAGGAATGGTTATATAACAATCTGTCAATCAGAGTAGAGACCCACACAAACAATCACCCTTAGTATCCAACTCTTCCTCCTCTTGAACCCTATAAAAGAAGTAACTCCAAAGAGTAACTGGAGCCTTTAAGGACTTTCATTCCCGTGGCTCATTGTCAATCATGACAGTATATCTGTCCCTTTCTGATCTGTCCCATGAGTTTGCCTTGAAAAAAGTTTTTCTTTGCAAATCTAAGTAAGCCCTTATTTCAGTCTGTTGAATAAGAGACCAAGAACTTGGAAACACCTGGCCCAGACTGCAGCCACCACTAACAAAGCCAGAGTTACAAATGTATTGCAGCATTCCTAACTCCCGTCATGTTCCTTAATAAAGCTTGCATTTAAGACTGGCATGGTGGCACACACCTTTAGGCCTCGCACATGGGAGGCAGAGGCAGGTAGACTTCTGTGAGTTCAAAGTTGGCCTGGTCTTCATAGTGAGTTCCAAGACAACTAGAACTATGTAGAGAGAGTCAAAAATTGAAAACAAAAGAAGGAAAATAATAATAAAATAATCATTTTTAAAAGTTTGCAAGCCGGATATGATGCTGCCTTTCCATAATGTCAGCACATGGGAAGTGGAAGCAAGAAGAGCAGGCATTCAAGCCTGGACTACATAATGAATGAGGCCAGCCTGTGCTACATGGGGTCCTGACCAAAAAAGAAAAAATGTTTGCAATTATCTGTGGCAGTGCTTTCAAAGCCCCAAACTGAAAACAATCCAAATGTCCCCCCATGGCTAAATAAATAACTGTGATAGAACCATCCAATGGAATAGTGAAATGTTGTTCAGTCATGTTTCGAAGCATCAGACGTGTAGCAGAGGACAACTTCCAGGAGGCAGTGCTCTCCTCCCACCATGTGGGTCCCAAACACTGAACTCGGGGGTTTTCAGTCTCACCAGCAGGCACCTTTACCCGCTGACCCATCTTTCTGGTCCTTGATGATACTTTATAAAAAAAATTGCCGGGCGATGGTGGCGCACGCCTTTAATCCCAGCACTAGGGAGGCAGAGGCAGGCGGATCTCTGTGAGTTCGAGACCAGCCTGGTCTACAGAGCTAGTTCCAGGACAGGCTCCAAAGCCACAGAGAAACCCTGTCTCGAAAAACCAAAAAAAAAAATTATCTATGTAAATACATATGTGTCTGTGTGAGTATCTGCCAAGTGCGTCCTGGTGCTAATGACAACAAAAGGGGGTG
>NW_026068984.1:6155-8770 GCF_014885135.2 Alexandromys fortis
CTCTCTCTCTCTCTCTCTCTCTCTCTCTCTCTCTCTGTCCCCCCTTCACCCTTCCTCCTCCATAACCTTCTGAATAAACTTCAACCTCACCCTGCATGTCGTGTCTATCCTTGTTTCTGTCTTCTGCCCGCCTGCCATGTGTCTCCCTGCCTGGGACCAGCCATTGCTCAGGGACCAGCAGCCGTCTCTGCCTGGGGCCCGCTGTCTGCTGCCACATGGCCCGCCACCACTCTGGGACCGGCAGCCATTTCTGCCTGGGACTGGCTGCTCCCAGAGCCCGCTGCCTGTCACCACATGGCCCGCTACCACCATTTGGAACCTACAGCATTTCTGCTGCCTATTGCCGAGGGGATCTGGCAGCATTTTTTAAAAAAGAACAAACATAATCAAGATAACCCTTGCAGACATGACCGTGGGCCAACCAGATTTAAACAATCCCTAGTGGAGCCTCCCCTCCTGGGAACTCCAGAGTGTGTCAAATTGACAATTAAAAATGATCATCAGTATGGTTTCACTAATTCGGAATTAAGGAAAGCTTTGTTGGAATGGAAAATTTCAGCTGCCTCAATAGAGGTAGAATAAACACAGCTGAGGGGGATTTCAGTGAGCAGGCAGACATGAGCGTGTGGTTCATCCTAGCTGCCCAAAAGCAGTGAGTGTGAGGGGAGAGCGCCAATGGAAT
Organism: Alexandromys fortis; assembly: GCF_014885135.2. Taxonomy (NCBI): domain Eukaryota; kingdom Metazoa; phylum Chordata; class Mammalia; order Rodentia; family Cricetidae; genus Alexandromys; species Alexandromys fortis. Next base: position 6,838 of record NW_026068984.1, read on the forward strand.
CAAGGGGGGGGGGCTCTGGAGGTACAGATCAACAGCCTATTCCCTGTCTCCCTTTCTTCCTGGGAGCTGGCACACTGTCATGAGATCAAGTGGCCATGAGCAATTTCAAGGAGCAAGCACAGGGTCCAGGACACAGATGCCAAGAACTGGTAACAGTTACCAGTTGGGTGTTAGAGGTTTCTTTGGGACCAAAAAGCCCATGGCTTCCCACCATAGTCAGAAGTAAGATTTTCTAGAGTTGTGATTTCTCCTCACTGTGGAAAGCACGCGTGGGAACTGTCTCCCTGCCTCACAGCCCGAGGTGACCTTTCTGGCTTAGAGCCTCAGCTAGCTTTTAGAGTCTGAGAACTTGCTGCTAAGTGGAAGATTCTTGAGGACACAGTTGGGAGCTTCTGAACGAGGTAGCCTCCTCACATCTTATCAACTAGTTCACACACTATAGGACTTTACCAGAATGTCCGATGAAATTATCAGCGGGAATTAAGATCCCCTTTCCTTGGGGAAGATCTGAAGTGACCAGCTTTGCTAGCTCCTCCTTTGCTAGATCACCAAAGAAAGAGCTTAAGCTTAAGGGAAAACTGCCTCATTTGAGGACTGCAGCTACTGCTTGATAGAAAGGTAGGTGGGTGTGATGAGTCTAGGGTGGGATGAATCCAGCATGTTCTGCTTCTGAAGTTATCTCTAAAACAAAGCACAACCAACAGGACAAATGCTTGCACAGTGTCCAGGCTTAGGAACATTCATTCTTCAAGGGCTAGTTGAAGTAAGGGAAGCTGGAATGGGCACAGGTAGGCTAAAGGAGTAATAACTGAATCTTCTAAAAACTGCAAAAGGCTACAGAGACAGCACCCGGTAGCTGGGTTTGTTGGCTTTGTAGATGAGGTGGGGTTAAACTAAAGAACACAACTGGTAGAACAGAAGGGGCAAGGCTAAAGATGAGAAAAATCCACAGAATAGAGAAAAGAGGCCAGGAAGATTGGGGGAGCAGTAACCTGGAGACCCCACTGCACAGAGAGCCCAGAAAAGTCTATAGCTGCCATTGTCTTGCTGGATACTCCCATGGAGATGAGAGAAGTGAATGAAACACAGTGGTGACATTGTACACTCTTCCTGCACACCTGAAGAGGGGCCCCCATGAAAGGAACATAAGGCAATACTGGAGCCCACGGAGCACTTCACAACCACATTCAGGGGCTAATGCAAGAGGAGTCAGAGAATACATCTTCTGTCCAGGGATGACGGGTGGTGCAGACGGTTCAGGACAGCATCTACAGATGGGTGCATCCAAAGCATGGAAGCTGAGAAAGCAAGGTTGAGTTTCCTTTCCACATGGCCTGGATATCCCATCTACCCTCTACAGTCTTCCTATTATCCATATCCAGTATCTGCCCCATGGCAGATGGGGGCTGAGAGAATGGGAACTTGGAAGTGGTTTGAGCTTGCTTCAGTTCAGCTTCACACAGGCTTACACCAACACCAAAACCAACGCCAGTCAAAAAATACAAATGATTTCTCTGCACTAGGAAATTCATCCAAAACAGTAAGCAATTAAAATCACAAAGGAAAAAACATCGATAATTTTGTAAGATAAAGCTCCCATGACAAAATCAAAGCAAATAATAAGGCTGTCTTGTGGTGAGTCCACAAGTTTTATACAGTAAATGTATAGCTGACAGACCTATTAGACTAATCCACACGAAGTGTATACATCTACATCCACATAGAGAACCCAGCCAGCAGAGCTGCAGGAACACTTATCTTTTGGAAAAGTTGCTGTAAAATCTGTAAAAACCTTGTGAAGCCATGATTCTTTTTTTTTTTAAAGATTTATTTATTTATTATGTATACAGTGTTCTGACTATCTGTATGTTTGCTGGCCCAAAGAGGGCACCAGATCTCATTACAGATGGTTGTGAGCCACCATGTGGTTGCT
>NW_026068985.1:0-11867 GCF_014885135.2 Alexandromys fortis
TCACAGCTCAAAGGCCCAGAAAATATTTTTAACAAAATTATGGAAGAAAACTTTCCCAACATAAAGAAAGATATTCCTTTGAATATTCAAGAAGCATACAGAACACCAAACAGACTGGATCAAAGAAAAACATCCCCTCGCCATATAATAATAAAACACACAATATACAGGTTAAAGAAAGAATATTAAGAGTTGCAAAGCAAAAAGGCCAAGTAACTTATAAAGGTAAACCGATCAGACTTACACCTGACTTCTCTATGGAAACCATGAAAGCCAGAAGGTCCTGGATAAAGGTACTGCAGAAGCTAAGAGACCATGGATGCAAACCCAAACTACTATACCCAGCCAAGCTATTGTTCACTATCAATGGAGAAAACAAGACATTCCAAGATATGAACAAATTTAAACAATACGTAGCCACAAACCCAGCCCTACAGAAAATAATAGAAGGAAAATCACAACCTAATGAATCCAGTATTGCCAACACTGCCTACAATAACTCAGGTGTCTAGCGAACCCTCACCAGCACAACTCAAAGAAGGGAGACACACAAACGCTACAATAACAATAACCGGAGTAAACAACAACTGTTCATTAATATCACTTAATACTAATGGCCTCAATTCACCAATAAAAAGGCACAGGCTAATAGATTGGATAAGAAAACAGGATCCAACATTCTGCTGTTTGCAAGAAACACACCTCAAACACAAACACAGGCATCTACTCAGAGTAAAGGGTTGGGAAAAGATGTTTCAAGCAAATGGTCCAAAGCTGGGAGAGAAATGTGAGGAGTGTGTGTGCGTGTGTGTGTGTGTGTGTGTGTGTGTGTGTATGTGCTGGAAAAGAACTGAATGTGCAGATAGAGAGAAGTGAGAAGGAATATATATATATATATATATCTGAGTTTGTAGAGACATAGAAAATGTAGCCATATAGAAGAGATATGTGTATGTAGGAAGTGTAAAAGAACAAGCATATGGGTGTATGCAGAATGTAACTGTGTAGAAAGGGATGTGGCTGTGTAAAAAAGTGTGAAAATAGGTAGCTTTGTGGAGAATATATGGAGACTATGTGGAGAATGTAACAGTGAAAATAAATATAACCACGTATAGTGGTGTATGGCTGTGTTGAAGGGAGATGTATGTGTGTAAAGAGAAAAGTAACTGGATGTAAGGAGACATAACTTTGAAGAGAGATTACTTAGATGAGAGATTTCTCAGGACGAAGTAAAAGAGAAGGTTACCATCAGCAAAGCATGTACTTGTTCCTTTGTTTTTTGAGTTTCCATTAATAATCATGTGTTTTTCCCTATTTCCCCGCAGATAGAAAAATGTAGCCCAAAGACAGGAAACAAATTTTCTTAAGTCCAAAATTCTCTGGAGGCTACCTTTTTTGCAACTCTGGGTGAGATCACAGGTGCCGGTATCCCTGGATGTGGTACCTTTTAAAAGCTATTTGCTTACCCAAGAAGGTAGCCATTGTTCATTGCAGAAGTTATCCAGAATGGGATTTCTTTGAAGTCAAGGAAAACTTAGCTGCTGAATTTATCACTTGGAAAATGGCTCTAGAATCAATGAGGCCCTTCCAAGTCTTGAAACCTCTGAAGTAGCCCAATTTATGGGCCATCCCTGGATGCAGGAACGCACTCTGGGGCAAGACTGACAGTACTAGGCAAAAAGTGGCTAACCTGGAGAGGGGTGGTGGATGACAGGCAGCTGGTTGTTGATCTCTACCTAGCTGCACACATTGGAGCCAGGAGGATTCTTGAATTTCTCAGACCTAGGTATTACGTTTCAAATATGGAAAGCGTGATTAATGACACCACTTTTTGATGTGGCACTTGTGCTCAGGAAAATCCCAAAGTGGGAAGGAAGACCCACAGGAGATTTTGACTATAAATATTTGCTGGTGTTTGTAGTTGTCCTTTCAGGGTTGGAGGAAGGCTACTCCATTAGAACAGACTATTCCAATAGTTACTAAGAAACTTTTTCAGGAAAACTTTTTCAAGAAAAGTTTCTAGGTTTGGACTTCCCTAACACTGGGGTCTCACATGGCCCAGCCTTCACCACCAAAGGTTATCATAATCTGACAACTATATTAAATGTTCATTAGAAAGTATATGTATAGGCTACAGGGCCCAGATGAGACAGAAAGTGTGAGTATAAAACTTAAGGAAATTCTGACCAAATTGGTCAGAAAAACTTGGGCCAACTTCCTCCCAATTTACCTGTTCAGGGCTTGATATACTCTTTACCAGGAGTGCCTTACACTTTTAGAAGTTGTGTTTGGTATGTTACCTCCCATCCTTACAAACTTTAAGATATTCCCCATACAGAAATGTCTTAATCACTTTCTTCTCAAGTCTGTGCAGGCTTTAATGGATGGGTTCAAGGCCGTTGACAGGACAGTGAAGGGAATCCTGCCATCTTCCATCTCTGAACCTGTCCATCAGTCCTTCTTAGAAGACAGTCTTACTTAGTTTGCATAAAGAGGGTCTCTGCACATATGAAAGGGAGCCCACCCACTCATCCTTACCACCCCAACTGCTCTCAAAGTAGCTGGTGTCATCCTTTGAAAAGAGTTCATTGAGGATGGCATCAGCTGCACTGTCATATGGACCCCTTAAAGATGAGACTGACCAAAGTTTCCTAACCCAGGATACACAATCCCCATCAACCTCAAACCTGCATGTGAGAATTTAGAAAAACCAAGGATGGCAAATTCTATCTTCCAGGTGGATCTCTGCTCCCTTATGTCTCTTCCAGGGATGGAATAAGATCAGACTAGGTCAGAGACAGAGGGGTCTGTATGTCAGGTTGTGGAGAAGTCTGACTAGTAAAAGGGCTTCAGGGATTATAATTTTATGCATGCCCTACCAAGGACAAGGTACCTACATCATATGCTCAAACTATCTGACTAGTTGTACTAATGGTCTGACTAAATGTGCCTCCTACAACTCACTGGAAATTTACAGCTCTACTCTATATATACTTCTATGTATTATCCCTCAAGCATATGTGTATAGTAGAGACCTGAGGAGAGCTCAAGTGGGCCTTGAGTCAATGTCAACATAATCAAATGGGCCCCGATTCTGTTCCCAATCCTAGTAAGTGTGGAAATAGCTGGTACAACTCCAATAGATACCTCAGCCTTGATTGTTTGGTACTGCACTTTAGGTAACTCAGTTTCCAGATAGACATAGACCTAGACCACTTGGATAATTCTATTTCAAGCCTGGAGAATCAGTTTGACTCACTCAGAGTGGTAGTCCTACAGAAATGTAAGAAGCTAGGCTTCCTTTTGTGAGAGAATGAAGAACCTGCATGGCCTGAGGAGAAACTTGCTGTTTTTATGTCAACTAATTAGTGCTGATTAAGGAAAACCTTGTCATGGTCAGAAAAATCGTCAAAGAAAGAAAAGAAATATCAAATAATTGGTGTTTCTGTCTCTGTTTAAATGGTCGCCATGCCTGACCACGTTACTGTCACCAATGTCCAGATCTGGCAAATGATGAGACCCCTGCATCTTCAACTGCGTGTTCAGTTAAGCTAGCAGTCCATGGGATCAATTATGGTCTCCTAGAAAAGGACAAATCACCAATTTGACTCCTGCTCAAAGAACCAGAGTGGAATGTAACTGGGCAAGACAATGCAGAGGTTCCTCCCTCTTGTATTCTAGGTGAGAATACTTCAGACATAACCAGAATTTGATCTCCTTGATGTAGAATACCTTGCAAATATATCTTATGTATTCTAGGTCTTGAGGTCAAGTTGCCCCAGCTAACATCTTAGCACTTTTTTTTTTTTTTTGATTTTTGAGAAAGGGTTTCTCCGTAGCTTTTTTGTTTCTTGTCCTGGAACTAGCTCTTTTAGACCAGGCTGGCCTCAAACTCACAGAGATCCACCTGCCTGGCACATCTTAGCACTTTTAAAATTGTTGCTTTTGCAGAACCATAACTCTTCCAGTTGCAACTATCCCTGAAGCTGCAGAGCAAAATCCCAGCATATAGGTTTTGTTTTAAAAAGCCACTTACTTTATATCAGTGGTTTTCAACCTTTCCATGCTGTGAACCTTTAAATCAGTTCCTTATGTCGTAGTGATTCCCAATAATAAAATTATTTCCGTTGCTACTTCATAACTAGAATTTTGCTACTGCTATGCTTAGTTATGAAATATCTGTGTTTTCTGTGGGTCTTAAGTGACCCCTGTGATAAAGTCACTCAATCCTAAAGGGGAGGTGACCCTGAGGTTGAGAACCACTGCTCTAAGTCCTTGGGGCTAAACTTAGTTCCCAAATAATTGAGTATAGTCCCAATCTGCTAGAATAAACACTCTGAATTGACTCTTAATTGTATGTGAGTTGCCATTCCAGTGGGCTCCCATAACAGGTTCAGCTTCATTTTGGCTCATAGCAAACTGAAACTCTAAGAAACAAAAGAAGGATAAAAGATAAAAAGTATGTTTAATCAATGTGACCATATAGGTAAAGCAAGTAGAGATTGGTAATGGTTCTAAATCTTCCTTGGGACAACTCACATGAATTTTTCTAATCTAAAATAATTTAAACCTGCTTTTAAGGACAAGATGTCCATAATGATATAGGACTGGTCAATATGTTATCTCTTAAATCCTTATCCTAATTCTAGTTCTACACCAGGGACNAGCCTGGGTTAAAACCGGTCTCGCTGAACATAGCGGACAATGAGGACTACTGAGAACTCAAGAACAATGGCAATGGGTTTTTGATCCTACTGCACTTACTGACTTTATGGGAGCCTAGGCAGTTTGGATGCTCACCTTACTAGACCTGGATGGATGTGGGTGGTCCTTGGACTTCCCACGGGGCAGGGAACCCTGATTGCTCTTTGGGCTGACGAGGGAGGGGTACTTGATTGGAGGAGGGGGAGGGAAATGGGAGGTGGTGGCGGGGAGGAGGCAGAAATCTTAAATAAATAAATAAATAAGTAAATAAATACATAAATAAGAAAGAAAAAGAAAAGTTTAGGCAGTGGGAAGGATTAGTGTCTTAGGGAAATACAGTAAGGGAACCAGACTCTCCTCTAAATTTCCTCCACAGCAGTCTGGTTCCATAGAAACCATTCCCAGCTGTCACTCTTCAGAGCCTACCCCCTGGCAGGATGTGGTTTACCCTCTCTTCCTGTGAGGAGTGGAGGAGCTGGGTCTTAGCCACCTCTACTGCCCAGGCCGCATTGCTGGCGACTTCTCAGAGAGGTCTGCAGTCAAGGTAAGGACCCTGAATGTGTACCAAGGGGAATTATGTCTGGAATAATCACAGGAGCTGTGCTAGCGCTCACTCGGGCTTGCCCTGGGAAAATATGAGGAGTCTTATATGCTTCTAGGACGAAACGAGGACCCCGCTCTTAGAAGGTACCTCTGATTCTGAAAATGGTAGCTTTGTAGGTCACTATTAAATTCAGCCTTTGACTTCTAAATGGTAATCAAGAAACTTGAACTGAATTTACGTCCAGTGTGAGCTGTCCTGTCCCTTGGGCTCTAACGTTCTCTGTGGCAGAGTACACAATCCAAGGAAGTAGATTAGATTTAATCACCAGCGTAATCGGTAGTTAATGTTCAGTGGAATGAAGAACCAACTCCTGCGAGCTCTGGACTTATTCTCTTTTTTCCCCCTTTATTGACAAGGTTTCTCTGTAGCTTTGGCGGTTGTCCTAGAACTAGCTCTTGTTTACCAAGCTTGCCTCACACTCACAGAGATCTGCCTGTCCTGGCCAGCCAAGTGCTGGGATTAAAGGCTTGGGACATCACTGCTTGGCTCTGTACATATTCTTAAATGCTTGAGTTAGCACTAAAAACCCATATCTGGGAAAAAACATGTGAAAGTCACGGGGTTGCTTCTGCCTAACATGAGCGGTTAGGAGGTCTCAGGGAGCCAAAAGAAAGAGATATATTGAAGTTTAAGATAGCCACGCCCATCACAGGTTGGTCAGAGGAAGTGCCTTGTGCAGAAGATACCCAGAAGCTTTGATTAGCCACTCCCATTCTGTGGGAAACAGAGAAAAGCCTAAAACTTTTAACCATGCCTTCCTGTGCATTTCAGAGGAAAGTCTTTGTCCAGTAGCCACTCCCATCCCCTGGGTATCAGAGGAAAGCCTAACTCAGGTAGCCACTCCCATCCCCTGGAGTCATAAGAAATCCATCCTCTGGTAGCCACTCCCATCAGAGAAAAGCCTAACTCTGGTAGCCACTCCCATCCTGTGGGAGTCCTGGGAACTCCTAACTATGCTAGGCATGCCCATCCCCTGGTACTCAGGGGGAAGCCTAACTTTGGTGAGCAACACATCCCCTGGGAGTCAGAAGAATCCTAACCTGGAAATAATTCCTAGTGTATGGCAATCAAGGAACACTATACCAGAGATAACTAGAGGCTTTTTTTTCTTTCGTTTTTTTGCGATAGGTTTTCTCTCTAACTTTGATGCCTCTGCTGGAACTCACTCTGTTGTCCATACAGGACTGGAACACACAGAGATCCACGGACCAAAGGGTGGGCAGCGACCACCTCCCAGCTATCTGGAAGCTGGCTTTTTTTTTTGTTTTGTTTTTTAGTTTTTTCGAGACAGGGTTTTTCTGTTTAGCAGCCCTAGCTGTCCTGGAACTAGCTATTGCAGAGCAGGCTGACCTCGAACTCACAGAGATCCACCTAACTTTTATAATCTTCCAAACTACTTTTAAGAAACAGAAAAGGATCCCAGCAGTTATGGCACAAATCCTAGCATTTGGGAGGCTGAATCTGGCAGATCTCTGTGAGTTCGAATCCAACCTGGTTCTCCAAAGCGTGTTCCGTGTTCCAGGACTACTAGGGCTATTGCACAAAAAAATGCTGTCTTTAAAAAAAAGGAAAAGATCAAAAATGGAAGGATAGACAGAGAACACAGCTGGTGTATACTGTTTACTTAGCATTCGTGAGACCCAAGGTAAACTTGCAAAGAGGGCAAAAGCAGACGTTATTGATTATAAATAAATAACATGGAAGAGTTAAAGCCTCCTGTCAATACTCTCTTGTACTGTTAAAAAGAAGTCAGAGGATAATGGGAAATTGACCAGGATAAATAGAAAACAGGGCGAGCAAATACAGCAGTGGTTGAGGGAAGCGGGGAAGATTATGATACCAGATATGCATGTCAGTAACTTTACAGCAGTTCCCATAACTTCACCAAATGAGTGCAGACAAAGAAACAGGGTCAGCTTCAAATGTCTGAGCAGGATACTAACATTCTGGCTGAAGGAAAACGGAAAGATAACACTTAGTTATTATAGATGTTGCATTTATCTGTTAACTGTTGCTCCATTAGGCCATACTGTGTCTTCATTACTTAATCTTAATTGAAGTGATTTAATGTTACATGAAAATGTTATGTCAGATACAGAGGATGTAAAAATAATTCAAATCTGCTACATAATGGCTAACATCTTTGATATCATCCCAGACTTTCTGTCTTAATGGCCTACATAAGCTAGTGCTCTCTTATGGAGAGAGCTGGTCAGTCCTCTATTCAACTTAATCTACACAACATCCTGTGGACCACCCTTCCTTGCTACATGAGACCTTATAATATTTAATAAACTTTATGTGGCCCTGACATGCACCAGTCGTGTTGCTTGAGTTATCGGAAGAACCATGAATGAAAATTGAAAAGAAGGTGTGTCTGACTGGGAAAGATTATTTCACAAAAAGAAATTGTCTATGGAGACTGATTAGCTGATTAAAATTTAAGTATTGTTGAATGTTGAAGGAGTAAAGGCTAATTACCTTATTGTGGACGAGTTTATTTCTCTGTTTCTAAACTAACATCTTGTGACTGATAGAAACCTTTTCAAATCTATTAATTAACAGACTACCAGATTCCACTAAGCCAAAATTAAACATGTCAACAGATAGCATCTTCGGATCTTAGGGAAGCTTCTCCCATCTATTTGTCCCTGCCTTGCTGATGTTCTCATCAATGCATTTTAAATATGCCTTAATTTGTGACTTTCTTTGTTCTTTAAAACTATAAAAATTAGGACACCTCGTCCATACTGGAACATGGAAGTTGAGGTAACCCAAATCTGTATTCTCAGACCATGAACATTCAAAATGGATCCAGAATAAACAATCTTACTTCCTTAACAATATTTTCTATTTTTTTTTATTTTTACGTGTATAAGTATTTTGCCTGCATGTATGTTAAGTGCTCTGCGAGCATGCAGAGCCCTCGGAGGTCAGAAGAGGGCCTCAGATTCCCCTAAAGGTATGTCAGCATGTGGATATTGGGAACTAAACCCAGATCTTCTGAAAAGCCGAAAATGCGTCTTAATTGCTGAGCTATCTCACCAGCCCTTCAGTTTTCTTTCTATTATTGTAACAACATCATAAGAAGTAAACTCTGATCTCAAATCACTTGGAGTAATATATAATGAGATAAATGAGATCACCAAAATAATTGTGAAAAATTCTTTTTTCTGTATCTTAGAGAAAGGGTTTTGCACTGAAATGTAGGCTGTCTCAGGGTATACCATGCAAGAGAGAATGCAACTGTAGTCTTGGCAGTCGTCATATCTCTCCTTCATGAGTTCAGTGAATGAAAGTATGATCCAAACTATCTCACTAAATATAGGATATAGAAATAGATAAAATGAAATGTGCTTGGTGGTGACAGAATTGTATATTATGTGACGTCAATTAATCTTAAAAGATAAAAGGCTTATAAAAACCTAACTGAGCCGTCCAATTTTCAACAATAAGAGTTTAAGAAGCAACTCTAATGAATCAGGCTGACACAAATGAAGGGACACCTAGGCATTTTTAGCTGTTTCTGTATATTGTATTTTTTTATTTAATTTAGTTTTAATTTTTTTTCTTTAGGGGTTTGATCTAGATCAGGTGATCTCAAATGACCAGACATTGAAATTATTGTATAGTTTAGGTTTGATTTAAACTATCCATTCTTGTGGCTTATCAGATATAAGCTATCCTGTCTATCAGGCATTTTCATTATACATAAAAGTGTGGCTTGCAAGCCATCTCCTAATTTTGAACCCCTAGGTTATGTTGTTAATTTTCCAACATTTTAAAGACACGGGAGAAAAATGTTGTCCTTGCATGAATTGTTACTGAAAATATATATACTCAACATGACAAATTTCAAAGATCTGCCCAAACTTAATATCATACCTAGAAGTCTTCAGAGAAGAGAGAGATGCCATATAGCTTCTCTTGAACCTACATTGGGCATTGTACATTCTGCATTGGGGAGAAGACAGGGACAGAAATACAGAGAAAAAAAGGAAAACTATTCTTAGGTTTAATAGTCACATGGTAATAATAACTAGTATTTGAAGGGAAAGTATAGTTTTTTTTCCCTAAAATTCTTACTCTGATGCTGTTTTTTCGAATTCCAAATGCACCAAAAACTTATGTAGCCAACAAGAATTTCTAGCTGGGAGATTTCTCCAAAGAAAGCAAGCAGAATGAGTAAATAGCACAGATGGGAGGGAAAAGCGTGATTTAGGATTATTGAAGGTGATCACTGAATCACAAACATGGGACTGGACATAAACATGTGGTTAATATAATTATATATGTGAATATTTCTACTTAAAACAAAAGACTTTATGAGCTGACAGCTGTTTTTAGGCTTGACAGAGCTGTGCAGATGAGCTAAAGCTCATTTTAGTCCTCAAGGATGTCAAGAGTGAAAGTCAATGACATTTAAGAATCAGGAGGCTTGGCCTTAACACGTACAAAGGTGAGAAGAGGCAGGAAAACCATTTCCACAAAGAGTGCTACCTAAAAACCTTCATCCATGCTTCTGGCTAGAAATTTGAGGGAAGGGAATCAGATCCTAACTGGGACATGATGAAACTACCACTTTGTGTACTGAGGGGGAGTGAATTGATTCAAATGGTCCAAAATCAGTGGAAGAAAAGATGCCGGGAACCCCAGAAGCCATGCAGTTGAGCCGGCAGACAGTGTTTCTGGTGCACCTTATCTCTGTCTTCAGGGTCACTACAAGCACCCTAATAGGCTTTAAGGGACAGGACCCTAGGTCTGCAAGGTAGAGTTCCTGTTGAGAGCCAAGGTCAAGGTAAGAGAGCCTTTGTGGACTGAAAGGAATTTTCTCCTAAGAGAAAGTGTGGGCTCAGAACTCTCATCCTGCTCTCAGGCCCAGGAAACTCAAACCTTGAGTACCAAGCAAAGAAGTTTGCCCAGATCATCTTTTCTGGGACTCAGAAAGGTGTGGATTCCTATGGAGACTGGACCTGAACCTGAGGCATTACTTGGCTCTGGAAAAGAGTGGGACACAGCACTCTGAGATCCAGGACAAAGCTGTCAACCTGTGTAGTAAATCTCGACTTCCACTAAAAGGACTGAGGCAAGGGAGGGTTGTGTGTGTGTGTGTAGTTGGCAGACTTGGGTGCATATGGGGCAGGAGCTCGAGCTTCACTCTACTTAAGTGGGACTTGCTAGACAGAAGTTGTGCCCTTCATTACTCCACCCCTGCTCCAGGGTGGGGGTGTTGTGGAATTGCAGAGAATTGTATGTAAAAGCTGGGAATTAAGCTATAAATAGGAGAAGAATTGCATGCAATCTGGGGCAGAACATGTAAAATGGAGAGGAGGAGGCGGGTTCAGGTAGTGTGTGGCAGAGATGGAAGCCTGGCAAGGGGAACGGGGCATGAGTTAAGTGGGGCTTCAGAGATTCTGGTTTTAAGCTCTGCTTCAAATAGCCCAAGAAAAGTGTGGGCAGTGGGAAGGATTAGTGTGTTAGGGAAGTACAGTAAGGAAACCAGACTCTCCACTAAATTTCCTCCACAGCAGTCTGGTTCCATAGTAACCTGTCCCTGCTGTCACTCTTCAGAGCCCGCCCCTGGCCGGATATGGTTTACCCTCACTTCCTGTGAGGAGGGGAGGAGCTGGGTCTTAGCCACCTCTGCTGCTCAGGCCCTGCTGCTGGCGACTTCTCAGAGAGGTCTGCAGTCAAGGTAAGGACCCTGAATGTGTACCAAGGGGGAATTATGTCTGGAATAATCACAGGACCTGTGCTAGCGCTCACTCGGGCTTGCCCTGGGAAAATCTGAGGCGTCTTGTAGCTTTGTATGTTTCTGGGAGGAAACGGGGACCCCGCTCTTAGAAGGTAACTCTGATTCTGAAAATGGTGGCTTTGTAGGTCACTATTAAATTCAGCCTTTGACTTCTAAATGGTAATCAAGAACCTTGAACTGAATTTACGTCCAGTGTGAGCTGTCCTGTCCCTGGGCTCTAACGTTCTCTGTGGCAGAGTACACAAGCCAAGGAAGGAGATTAGATTTAATCACCAGCGTAATCGGTAGTTAATGTTCAGTGGAATGAAGAACCAACTCCTGCGAGCTCTGGACTTATTCTCTTTTTTGTCCTTAGAGACAGGGTTTCACTGTAGCTTTGGAGCCTGTTCTAGAACTAGCTCTTGTAGACCAAGCTTGCATCGAACTCACAAAGATCTTCCTGCCCCAGCCTCTCAAGTGCTGGGATTAAAGGCTTGGGACACCACTGCCTGGCTCTGTAATTATTCTTAAATGCTTGTGATAGCGCTTAAAACCCATATCTGGGAAAAATACGTGAAAGGCACGGGCTTACTCCTGCCCAACACGGGCTGGTAGGAGGTCTCAGGGAGGGAGCCAAAAGAAAGAGATACATAAGAGGTTGAATATAGCCACGCCCATCTCGGGGTGGTGAGGGGTGGTGAGGAAGAGCCACGTGTGGAAGATACCCAGAGGCTTTGGATAGCCACTCCCATTCCGTGGGAGTCAGAGGAAAGTCTTTGTCTGGTAGCCACTCCCATCCCGTGGGTATCAGAGAAAAGCCTATCT
>NW_026068986.1:0-2454 GCF_014885135.2 Alexandromys fortis
AAATATATGCTTTCTAATTTTTATTCCCATCTTCTTGTCTGTGATACTTTATTAGAAGTTGACATTACTATTCAGTAACTAATGGGAGAAGTCTATTGATTTCTGTCATTTTGAAGATTTTGCCAAGGTGCACAAGCTATTTTCATTTTATTTCTTATTTAACTGTTGTTATAGTTTGCTTTATGGTCTTTGTGATAAAAACCAGAAGCAACATAGGAGGAAAAAGTGTTTATCTGGCTTATACTTTCAGGTCTCAATCTCTTTATGGGCAAAGTTAGGGCAGTATCTTCAGAAGGAAATAAAGCAGAAACCATTTTACTAATCTGCTTGATTAGTATCATGCTAAATCAGCTTTCTCATACAGCCCCGTCCCAGCTACATATGCTCTGTCATACCATACCAATCACTAATCAAAACTATAATTCAAGCATGTGGCCACATACCAATCTGATAGGGACAATATCTTAACTGGGAATTTCTCAGATAATTTCAAGTTGTGTAAAGTAGACTGCTGAAGCTAACTTATACTTGTTGCAGTCTTATAGATAGAACTATTTTTCTCTTTGGTCTAAAAGGCTCCTATAACTATATTTTGTACAACATTCTTGGTGTACAAAATGAATTCATAAATTCATTTTACATATGTTTAGCATATAAAGTTTCATTTTTCCTTCACTTATGACAAGGAACTTTGATGGGTACAGTAGTCGAGATGGCATTGGTTGATTTTAGAACTTGAAATACAAATTTACAGTACCTCCTACTGAGATTTTAAAGTCTCAGTTGAAATTTCAGTTCTAACAGACCTTCTATTACATTAGACTTGGTGTTTCTCTCTTGACAATTTTCAATGTGCTTTCTTTGTTTACTTATACAATTCTGAGGGAAGATTCTATTTTAGTCTTTGTGGTGCCCTACTTTCTACCTGTATCTGAGTTGGCATCTGTTCCAACAGAAAGCAACTTATAGGGATGTTGTGGAATATTATTTTAAGATGTGCTACATTCATTTATGTTGTAGAACATTTAATTTAATGTTTCAAAGATGTGTTGCATTCTTTTTTTTATTGAAAAAATTTTAGCCTCCTCCCCACCTCCCATTTCCTTCCCCCTTCCACCACTCCTCCCCATCCCGTACTCCTCCCCCTCCCCCCACTCCTTTCCCCCTCCCTCTCCAGTCCAAAGAACAGTCAGGATTACCTGCCCTGTGGGAAGTCCAAGGTCCTCCCCTCTCCATGCAGGTCTTGGAAGGTGAACGTCCAAACAGGCTAGGTTCCCACAAAGCCAGTTCATGCAGTAGGAACCCAGTGCCATTGTCTTTGGCTTCTCATCAGCCCTCATTGTCCTCCATGTTCAGAGAGTCCGGTGTTATCCCATGCTTTTTCAGTCACAGTCCAGCTGCCCTTGGTGAGTTCCCAATAGATCAGCCCCACTGTCTCAATGGGTGGATGCACCCCTCGCGGTCCTGACTTCCTTACTCATGTTCTCCCTTCTTCTGCTCCTCATTTGGACCTTGGGAGCTCAGTCCAGTGCTCCAGTGTGGGTCTCTGCCTCTATCTCAATCCATCGCCAGATGAAGGTTCTATGGCGATATGCAAGATATTCATTGGTAAGGCTATAAGATAGGGCTATTTCAGGTTCCCTCTCCTCAACTGCCCAAGGAACTAACTGGGGACATCTCCCTGGTTCTTATAATGATTTCAGGTAAAGCATTTAAAGCATTATTTTTGGCTGTATAGTAAAAGAATAAAAGACTGAGAAAGATTTAATTCTGAATCATACCAACAATATCTGTATAACATATGAAATGATCTCATTCATGTCATGTGGGAATTTCTTTGAAAGGTGTTATAATAAGAAATAGCAGGGGTTATTCAGATTTGCATACAATCAAAAATAAATTTAATTAGTATTTTTTGTATACATTGTAATGTCTTATTATAGTATACCATTAAATGTTGGGCAGAAGAATATGGTAAAAGGACACTAGAGCCTGCCATAGAACAATGCATTGTGGTGGGAAAATCATTATTGTGAAGGAATAGTAGAATATTGAGTTTGGATATTAGTGCACCATGATGTGTAGAGTGAGGCATTAGTGGTTAAACTATTAAAGATTATAATAGAACAGTGCAGCCATTGCAATAGGATAGTGGAACAATGCAAAGGGAAAATAGGCCATTGTGATGGATGACTTGACAGTGGACCATTGTGATATGATAGACACCATTGTGATAGAACAGTGGAGAATAATGAAGGGACAGGGTAATTTTATAATGGTACAGTAGAGCATTGTGGTGGGATAGTTGGCCATTGTGATGAGAGAGTGAATAATTGTTGTATGACAGTGAATCAATGTGATGGGAAATGGATCCCTGGTTTGGGACAGTGGACTACTGTTATGGGAAAGTAAATAATTGTAATGGCAGAGGACATCATTATGATGAGGAATAAG
>NW_026068986.1:7249-7959 GCF_014885135.2 Alexandromys fortis
AAAAATTTTAGTCTGCTCCCCACCTCCCATTTCCATCCCCCTTCCACCACTCCTCCCCATCCCGCACTCTTCCCCCTCCCACCACTCCTCTCCCCCTCCCTCTCCAGTCCAAAGAACAGTCAGGGTTCCCTGCCCTGTGGGAAGTCCAAGGCCTCCCCCCTCCATCCAGGTCTAGGATGAGAACCTAATAACAACTTTGTGGAGTCAATTGTCTACTCATAATCTATGTGGGTTACAGAGACAGTTTAATCATCAGGAGTATATGGTAAGTACTTTTTTACCTGTTGTTCTCATAGTGACACCATTTAATTTTGTATCTGTATTTCCTTCATTTCAAATTTATTTGTTGTGTAGACTATTTGTGCTAATTTTTACTTTTCCTGGTGCAATAAAATTGTTTTTATAAATTATTCTTCATAATTATGTAATTAGGGGCTGTAGAGTTCCTTCAGTGATTAAAAGAACTTGTGGCTTTTTAGAGGAGTGGTGTTTGTTTCCAGAACCCACATCAAGTGGCTCCCAATTTTTCATATCTCTAGCTTGAGGAGAACTGGCATCCTTCTAATATCTGTGGGCACACATACACACTCATATGCATGTGAAAATGCACAGACATATGTAAAAATAAAAATAAAAAATCTTTTAAAGATCATTTCATTAAGTACAAGTTTCTAAAGCCTTTCATGTTCTTTGAATGTCGATGTATAACA
>NW_026068986.1:14080-14871 GCF_014885135.2 Alexandromys fortis
TTAACACCTGCATAACTTAAAGACTAAGACTTCATATTAGAATATTAAACAATCTTTAAACAACTGTGCAACAAATGAGTACAATGACCTCAAAATGTAAACAATGTATAAATACTTGATCACAGGTAGAAATATATAATGCAACATGATAAATATATCCTAAAATTGTATCAATATACAAATGTCTTAAACACAGGTAGAAGCATACATGTATACAATCTGACAAAATAACTTTGCATAGGTATACAAACATACAGATAAATATACAGTTAAGCAGAAATCAGAGAATATTCAATATAACAAATAGAATTTGAACTTATATCAACATACAAAAATTTATACCAATATAAATTGTCGGTAAATAATAGCTCACAAGAATTCACTTTATTACGCACTATTATTATTAGTGTGAGTAAGTTCACACTAATCTACCTATCATCCCATTCAGTTTTTTCTCTTTATTTTTTTCTGTTTTTGTTTTTAGATCTCTGGGGATACATAATTTCTACCCCAACTCCCAACCCTATATGAGTTATAATCTTCCCCCAAATGGTGTCCCTAACACTTAGGACAAGGTTTGTTGGGGAAAGGTGATGTCATCTTCTAGAATTTCTTTGAGCTGTCATGGGGGTGATGTTCTTCCTATGGGATCCTGTCAAAGTAAAATGACAGTTAAGTTTAAAATTACTGTTTTGTATAATTGCGTAAGGTCTCTGAGTAGTCGATAGGGTTTTTTTCAGTTCTTATTTGAAGTTTTGACCAAAGCATTGTTAAGAAGGGTCACCACTTCT
>NW_026068987.1:0-1089 GCF_014885135.2 Alexandromys fortis
TAATGTCTTTCAGATCCTGAGCCTTCAGCACGATGTCTTACCAAGAGCAGCAGTGCAAGCAGCCCTGCCAGCCTCCTCCTGTGTGCCCACCCACAAAGTGCCCTGAGCCTTGTCCTCCTCCACAGTGCCCAGAGCCTTGTCCTTTTGCAGTTTCCTGAGCCATGCTCCCCTCATCCATACCAGCAAAAATGCCCTCCAGTCCAACCTCCTTCACCCTGCCAGCGTAAGAGCCCATGCAAGAGCAAGTGAGTGTTTCAGCAGTCACTAGGACTAAGAGAAGAGGAGGAAATCTGTCTTCCATACTTCCACAGAAGTACTTCCATCCTCACTTCAAAGCCTGCCATGGATGCAGAAGAATCTTGTCTACCCTTCATTCTCCACGTGTCTGTGATGACCATTGACAGGAAAGGCATTTCTTTGAGGTTGCTCTGCTTTTTCTGTCAAGGGGCTACTGAGAAGGATCCTTTCTCACAGGTGCAATGTCCCAGATTCTCGGAGTTTTGAGCAGTAGTTTTCCAGCCTCTCAGAGGATGTTTTCAAAACTATCAGTCACCTTGGTTGAGATATGGCTCCTTTGGCTTCATTTTCTGAATAAAGTTCACTCTGGTTGATAGTGCTCATGAGTTCCTTTTTCCTAAAACTCACTCTATGACCTTCCTGATATGCTCATGGTTTTTTTTTTAATTTCTTTATTCTTCAAGTTATTCTTCTGTGATCAGCTTTTGACTGAATTTTGGGTCACAACAAAGATTACTTAGTGCTTGTTTGCTTGAGAGACACACAATTTCATTTTGTGAAACTCAAACTCTCTTTTGACATGCTATCTTAAGAAAGTTATGCTATTTTTCGATATGGAAGTGCCACATTTTCTCCCTACACCTCCCCCGTTTTCTCTCTTTTCCCTTCATCTGATGTAATAGTTACACTCCTACATTAACCTAATCTTGTTACATTTTCTCTCTTTTCCCCTTCATCTGATGTAATAGTTACACTCCTACATTAACCTAATCTTGTTACGTTTTCTCTCTTTTCCCCTTCATCTGATGTAATAGTTACACTCCTACATTAACCTACTCTTGTTACGTTTTC
>NW_026068987.1:7322-9747 GCF_014885135.2 Alexandromys fortis
TGCTCTTAACCACTGAGCCATCTCTCCAGCCCCCCTTTAACACTTTATACCCTTCTAAGTGGACTATATTTAAAGGAAGAACCTAGATTTAACGGACTCTGTGTTATACTGGCTTCCCATGTCAGTAGGCAATACTGTAATTGACACAGCAGAAGTCAGGCATGACCTATGATGATCCTTTATGTGTGATATGCAAATATGGAGAGTAGTAAGTCTCTTACCGGCCTGACTGGTAGTATGGGTACTAACCTTTGTGAATCATCCTCTGGTCATGTGTTGGTCAGCATCTGGCCTCAGGTGCTGAACTGATGACTCTTTCCCTCTAGGGACATGAACAAGGGCAGTCTCGGCTAAACCCAACCTTACTGTCAGAAGCACTGGCAGGCACAGGAAGCTGACACGCTTCACTGATGTTGATTCCATGCCCGTGTGCTTCTCTGAGCAGAAGTGTGAATACTTAATAACTTTGCTTCATGTTCTTCGTCTGTTCTTTCTCCTTCAAATACAAAGCAACTTTCCAGGACTAAAGAGAATAGTTTTCTCTTTTCTGAACTCTTTTTTCCCTTCCTTCTTAGGAGGTTCCAGATTATTGAATTCTGGCTGTTGTTTTATAGCCTAGTCAACTTCCTGGGACATCTCAAGTAATAGTGATTGCAGCATTTACTGTTATCACTGAGGTTGCGCAGTATTTTAGAACTTAAACTTCAGACTGCCTTTCTTGAAGATCATGTTTTCTGTAAGATCACTTACTTCATCCTTTGGAAGAAAGATGTTTTCTTACGAAAAATGTGGAGATAAAGGTTGGTTTCCTAGATTAATGAAACAAAAGAATGACATGGAAGGGAAAGTTGGAAAGTCTGGAGGAGGAGATGGGATTGAAGAAGGGTTGAGATATTTCATAAACTTGAGATTCTTTCTCTGTGGGGATCATCTCCTGTGAGAACTGTCACATAGTGTCTTCTAGATCCTGAGATTTCAGAATGTCTAACCAACAGCATCAGTGCAAATAGTTTAACCAGCTTCCTTCTGTGTGCCTACCAAAAACTGCCCTTAGCTCTGTACACTCCCAAAGTGTTCTGAGCCTTGTCTTCCTCCAACAAGAACAGAGTCTTGGACTCCCTCAAAGTGTTCAAAAGTCAATCAAGAACTATAAAACACTCAATTTTAATTCCTTCTCTCAGTTTTCATGCAGAAATGAATCATTAATATACATTAGAAAATTGGGAAGTAATGAATGCAGCTATGTGGCAGATAAAATGTAAGACTGATGTTCTGCCTTAGTCTGTGTCTGTCTGTCTGTTTGTCTGTATGCATGTACAAGAATGAGCACATGGATATGAAGGAGTCAGTATACTATGTGTTTTGGGAGATCTCAGAGCTCCAGTTGGTGTGTACCACAGCCAAGGTGGGCTCAACAGCTCTTCACACAAAGGAAGTGTGGGAGATTATGAGTCTTCATGCTGACCACCTAAGGAAGAACATGCTTAGGGCAGGTGTTAGGGTAGATACAATTTTAGTTCCTTTAATCATCATCCTAAGCAGCCTTATGAAAACATTAGAGGGGAGTCTAAACATATACCCCAAATATGTCGTTGGAGACAGCAGTCCTGACTAGGGTCAGGATAAGGTCCAAGCCCAACACCCTTCCCTATGAACAGCATATTTTATTTCCTATTGCTACAGAAAAGATTTAAACCTATCCAGCAGACTAGACATGTCCATCAGAACAGGTTTGTCAAAGACGAATCTGAAAGCACAGCTATAGTCCCCTGTAAGACTGTCCTGTCAGCACAAATTTCAGGCAAATTTTGCCTAAAAACAGGAAAAAATGGGCCATGAACCAAAGAGTATCAGTGAGCTCAGTCAGAACAAACAGGAAATGAAAGGAGTAACAGGGAAAAGAAATACTGCTTTCAATCAAGAAAGACAACATAGACAGCCAGGGAAGTCTGGCTGAAACCAGAGAGACAGGAGGACCCACTGAGTCACAGCACTCTACAGTGCTGATGTCCAGACACAGGATATTTCACATGATGTAGAGTCCCAGTCAAGCGAGTCATGCATGGATTTGCATTTTGCTTAGGAAATTCTTGGACCTGCCCCCTGTCAGTCAGCTCTAAACCCTCTGGGCAGGGCAGTCAGTGCTATAAAGAGGTCCTTGGCTACATGACAGCAGACTCCTGGTATTCAAGTCCTAGACTACTTTGGAGACCTGGTGAGTGTTATTTCTTGAGTTGGTCTGTCTTTATAGTCTCCTTATATGCTGCAGTCAAGTTTTAGGGACGCTGTGTGGTGGTTTTTCCTTTTCTTTAGTATGCAATTGAACACGGTGTATTTCTCTTTCATATGCATCTCTGGTGTCTTTTCATAGTCTTATGATTTAGCAGGTATTAGGTCCTGGTTTTCCTGAGCTGTGCTCTACTCT
>NW_026068987.1:12995-14526 GCF_014885135.2 Alexandromys fortis
TCTTCTAGGCTAATTCTCACATATTAATTTAGCCCATTTCTAATAATGTGTGTAAGCACCCCAAGGTGCGCTTACCGGGAAGGTTCTAGCCTACGTCCATCCTGGGTCTGAGCTGCCTGGGGGAGCAGAGTCTGGCGTCTCTGCTCCAGAGAGCAGAGCTGTCGAGTCTGTCTGAGGAGTTTTACCTCACTTCCTCTTCCTCCTGTTTACTCCTCCCACCTATGTTTTAACCTATCAGGGCAAGCAGTTTCTTTATTTAATTAACCAATGAAATCAACAGATTGATATATGACACTCCCACATCAGTGGGATTTCATATACACCTCTCCTGCATGATGAGTTCTGGTCTGTTTTAAGCTTTCCTATGACTGTGCATGCAGTGTCAGCAGTTATTAGTTCAAGTGTTTAATGGCCTGTTTATGTGAAGAAAACACTTTCTATCTCCCCTGTGAGGTAATGCTGAGCAAGCACTAGTTTCCTACTCACAGCTCCACTGTCACTTGCAGGTCTCTTTGTTAATAATCTACAGTGAGGAGAAGCTTCTCAGCTGAGGAATGAGTGATATGTTGATATAGGTATAGCAAGAAGCCATTGGTTATTGCTGTGTTGCTTTGTCCATTTAGCAGAACAACAGTACTATCTAGCTACACATTCTCTCTTTTTAACTGGTGCTAGGTATGGACTTTGTCCCATAGAGAAGGACCTTAAATCCAAACAGAAAGTGTGCAATTTCTCCCATACATTTGTGCCACTATCACATCAGTGGGCATTTTTTGTTAAGCCAGGGTTTGTTGTAGGTTGCAGTGTTCAGAACTAGGTGAAGTCAGTGTATCCTTTTCTCCAGCAGCAGTGTACATAGCACCTTCCAATACCACAAGGGCTGGCCAGTAGAAATGAGGTGTCTAGGTAAGCACCTTCTAGATTTCTCCATATTCTATGACTTAAGCATTGGTGTCTACAGAAATAGGGTCTTACAATGAAGCTCTGGAAAGTAGACAAGTTACCAGCAACAGTCTGTAAGGTAGTAAGTAGAGTCATTCTATGGGCCCTCACTTGGTAGAAACTAAAATGAGGTAAGGTATTATGGCTACTGAGGTTGGCGCTTGCCAGTATGAATTATCTACTTCTGGCTTTGCACCCCTTCCAGAAGTAACGTAACTGCATTAAACATTTTATATATGTATGTATTCTAGTAAGCTTTTGAGTAGCAGATTTCCATATTTTTTTCAAAAGGTCTTTAATGTTAACCATTGCTCTATGCCCTGGTCTACCCTGCCCTCTCATGTCCTATCACATGTAAGTCATCCTTTGCATTATTTTCCTTTATCCTTTCGTATCTTCTGAGTGGGCTATATTCAGAAGAAGAACCTCTGTTTAATTGACCCTGTGTTATACTGACATCCCGGGTCAGTATGCAATTTTGCAATTAGGCATGGCTGAAGCCAGACATTGCCTAAGATCATCCTTTACATGTGATATGCAAACATGGAGAGTACTGAGTCTCCTACTGACCTGGCCCTATGGTATGTGT
>NW_026068988.1:0-1664 GCF_014885135.2 Alexandromys fortis
ATGTGCATTCTACTGAAGGCTAGGAATGGGACAGTCGATTTCCAGTGTGTCCGAAGAGCTTCAACATCTGCATTCATAACCAGCATCCTGCTTGATTTACCTCTAGCTTCAGTACATTGCAAACGAGTCATAGGTTTGGGGAGTTCAGGGAGGTACCTATTGTCAGCAACTTCATGTTTAGAATATGTTTCAGCTGTTTTTGAGCTATAGAAAATGAACACCCCTAAAATGGAACATTTTTACCAAGAGGAAAATGGATTTGTTTTTATTAATCAGGACTATCCTGCAGATCTGAAAACCATAGAAAGGTGACAAGGAGGCTCACAAATATAAAGGAATCCTGACTTTTACCTGGATAATTCTTTTATTTTATTTTTTTGGATAATTCTTTTAAAAAGATAAAAAAATGTATTACATAAGAGCCATAAATAATGAAATCTGCTTATATTAAAAAAATAGGTGAAGCTTTGTTTGGACATTATTTCCTTGCAAGAGCAGTACGTATTCTTTGTAAACAACTACCAAATTTACAATTTCATTCTTTTGACACTTAGCCAGAGGAAAATATGTAAGAATGAACTTTGAAATAATCTGTACTGCTAAGGTGGTACCAGTGAGGGTAAGCAGATTTGGGTAAAGCAGTTTCTAGAATCCTGGGTTAGTCTGGGTAGTTAGCTCATTTGGTGAAAGGCCAGGGATGTGCCTGCTCAATCCAGCTTCTCTTCTGGCCTGGCAGCTTTCTCCAGGGAACCAACAAGGCTAATCTTAACCCCAATCAGTCTTAAAAGAAAAACCAGGCAAGAGTACTGGGGTTATCACATTCTAGTCTTACCACTAAAAAAGAACAATAAAGTGCATGTCCACAGATGTGAGCTGGACATCTCATCTTCACATATGGGCAACACAAATAGAATTTGAATTTCAAATAACCCAACATGCCTCACTTTCAATAAAAGATAATATCTTAGTGTATGAATATGTCTTTTAAATGTGGCATGTTGGATCTGCTAGGTACAGCAATGAAATATTGACAAGCATGCACTATTACCACAGATGATAAATCTCGAAAACAAGCAAATCCGAGACTTTTCCAAAAGCACACCCATCTGTACCAACTGAAATCCCTACTTTAAAATTGGTTTAGAAGTCTCTTTCCTCCACCTTCTCTTTTTTGAGAAGCAGATTGTAAAAACATCAATTTAACTTATGCTAGGTGGTAGCGGTTTGTTTTTTAAACCAAAAACAGCTCTGCTGAATTTATTGATCTTCTGCTTCATCTATTCAAGTCGAATACTGGGTCAAGCTGCTGTGGCTGTCACTGTAGGAAACCAGTTCATGCCTATACCACTGTCATCATGAAAATGTTCCATTCTCCAGAACAGTGTTCTTACCCTCTATGACTTCCTGCCTAAATCCAGGTTAATATCCTTGATTTCCATTGGGTTTTAGTGCAGTTTGATTCTACATGGTCATTTCTTTCCATGTCACAGTAGCTGTTCTCAAACACATTAAATATACATATGTTCTGCTCTCATCACCCACACACTTACAAAAGCAGCGTGGCACTTGGTTTGGTGTGTTTGTTTTACTATGCCAGCTCACAAAAAGCAGTTCTCATTTCTAAGCACGGTATTTTACAATTTTGTGTGCATTAATACAATAGT
>NW_026068988.1:7628-11124 GCF_014885135.2 Alexandromys fortis
TTAAAATTGGTTTAGAAGTCTCTTTCCTCCACCTTCTCTTTTTGAGAAGCAGATTGTAAAAACATCAATTTAACTTGTGCTAGGTGGTAGCGGTTTGTTTTTTAAACCAAAAACAGCTCTGCTGAATTTGTTGATCTTCTGCTTCATCTATTCAAGTTGAATACTGGGTCAAGCTGCTGTGGCTGTCACTGTAGGAAACCAGTTCATGCCTATACCACTGTCATCATGAAAATGTTTCATTCTCCAGAACAGTGTTCTTACCCTCTATGACTTCTTGCCTAAATCCAGGTTAATATCCTTGATTTCCATTGGGTTTTACCGCAGTTTGATTCTACATGGTCCTTTCTTTCCATGTCACAGTAGCTGTTCTCAAACACATTTAATAGAGATATGTTCTGCTCTCATCACCCACACACTTACAAAAGCAGCGTGGCACTTGGTTTGGTGTGTTTGTTTTACTATGCCAGCTCAAAAAAAGCAGTTCTCATTTCTAAGCACGGTACTTTACAATTTTGTGTGCGTTAATACAATAGTGCATTGGAAAAGTACTGAGCCTCTACAAAATAACTTTACCTTTTGAAACAAACGAATGTGATTTTTTTCACTTACGCAAGCATAGGCTTTTTAATATTTCAACAAGATAAATATCTCAATGAAACTCTATGTTCACTCGATTGTGTGCCACAGTGATGGCCTTAAGACAGTTAATACACTTAGAAGATCCTACCTGTTTAGTGTTATTTACACCGGTATATCCATCATCCCCTAATCTGGAAGGTGAACAAACAATACTCAGAAATTGTGACTGAATTGTGTCAATAACTGGGAATGGTATAGTTTTAATTAATCCCTTACTAAACACATAATGGAACTTAGTCTTGTGTGGGAATTTTCTTCATGCCCCTCTTAAGGCTTGGGAAACCTAAAAAGAGCTCAACATGATAAAGGAGCCCCTGCTAAGGCAGACCTTATGGTAAGAAAGGGAAAATGACAAGTGTACATGGGTAATTATCAGCAACAGTTTAGCAATTACTGAAATCACTGAAGTTTTAAAACATCACGCATGAAATATTCTTTCTATCCTGAAAGAGAAACTAGAGAAAAGACACGATTCCCTCAGAAAGCAATGACTCGATTCAGGTTGTGACTTTATATTTAAGCACCATGAGATAAAGGAAGCGATTTCCATTTGCCGGTCACTGTTCCAGCAACACAGCTTTGAGAGTTCTGTTCTCATTAAACAACCCTATGTCTGTTCCAGGAAGAAAAGACGACCCTGCGACAAATGGGACAGGTGTTATCCTCTAATAACCAGCAGTCGACGCAGTGGATGTGCTACTCATGGGAGCAAGGTAGCCCAAGAAGTTTGTCCCCTCCTGTATATTCAGTAATGCAAATAGTACATGTCTTCAATGCATCGTTTTCACCAAAACTTCTCATTGCCAAGTTATTAATCTGGACATTGGTGGGTCCTCTAGTTAAGTGGTTGTCATTAAAGGGGTAAAGTCAGGTTGCTTCAATACCTTTTTCAAACATCTGTGAGATACTTTCTGAATATTTATCAATGGAACTGGAGCCAGGGTTGTAGCTGGGAACGGAAGCAGAGTTGTTACCACCAGAGCTCCCTCTTCCACTCCATGGAAGCTCACCAAAAGCTGTTGTTCTCTGCCTTAACCTGGTTTGAATCGGAACAGTTCCCTTGAATCAGATCAATGTTCCCTTGATCCACTATTGTGGATTGTAAGAGTGGAAAACCTGTGAATACTCACATAGGTTCTCCCAGCTGCATGTTCAGAAACTGTAAAGGTGCCTATAAAACCACCAGGTTTACTTTCATAAGTGACTGGGATCTGAGACCTAGACCGAGTTCTGCTAGCTATGCCATCTCTCTGCCGGTCTTCTGCCAGCAGAACTCATCTGACTTGAAGGTCTTTGGTTGGAGGTCTTGGACCAGATCCTGCCGCTTCACCACTGGTATCTGTGTCTGAAGAGCTTGTCCCTTGAGTGGCAGAATTTCTTGACCCAGAAGCCACAAAACGACCTCTACCTAGCAACTCAGGTCCAGTTATCTGGTGTCTCAAAGTCCCATGGTGAGGGGCTCTAGAACTTCCCTCGATCTCGTTTACCAAAGGCAGCTCAAAAGTCTGAGATGAGATGCTATGATGAGATCTTCGTGGAATTTCATTTGCTGGGTGCAGAGAAGACCTACTTCTTTCAGCTCTGGCTCTGGTTCTTCGCTGGTGTTCTGGTTTCGAGCTTCTTGCCCTCCTCCGACCTCTGGTGGATGGCACATCTGTTAATGCTTCAGCAGAACTGTGTTCTGACCTAGGTGTTCTGGCAGATGATGTCTCAGATGCTGAATTTTCCATTTGCCTTTGGAAGCTGCGATCCATGTTTTCTACACTAAGACGTGTAGCAGATGGTTCATTTTCATTCTCTGAGGTTTGGCTTCCATTATTACTGTTAACACTTGTCTCTAAACTGAATCTGAAATCACCACTGTTTCGATTAGTGTGGCTCACTACCCTCCCAGACTGATTTCCTCTCTGACTGCTTCTTGTTGTATTGCCAGTCTGTCTGACAGAGCTAAGCCAATCTATTACGAAGTCACCATTGGACTCGTCATCTGAAGATCCTCCATTTTCTTCTGAGCTCTGCGGAGGCAGCGGAGGCGGCCCCTCTTTAATTTGCTGTAGTCTTCTGAACAGCTCCTCCCCAGTACTTTGACCTGCAATGCCTAGCAAATTGTTGTTTCTCAGAAGTCAATAGTCTTCTCCACTCAGATTATTTACAAATCGATGGAAAGCTTCTTCCCAATCCAAGCGATCCATTTGCCTTTTGCGCTGTGCTGCAGATTGGTCATTTCCTTGATCGCTAGAATCTGAGTTTCCCATCTTGATGAACAAGTGGACGATTATCTGTCTGTTATGACATAGTACTGAAATCCAATCAACTGGACCTTCAGTTTTCTTCACTAGGCTTCGGTGGTCTGACCAGGAGGGGACTGGCTGGGCTCTGCTGCCTCGGCTGCCAGAGAGGCCGCCTAAGCTCTGCCGCCTGCCTGCCTCCTGCTCTCTTGCCCGCCTCAGAATGCCTGGGAGAGAACCGTCTCTAGCCCAGCACCTGCCCATTCTGAGACGTAGCTCCAGCAACCATTATCTTTTCCATTGTTACCTAGCACTGACAGAAATCCACTCAAGTTAACTTTTCTTAAAGTCACCCCAAATTACCTATTGATTGTATTTCAGGTCCCCTTTCTCAGCTACTCCACAGGACTCAAGAAGTCCTATTTAGAAAGCAGATGATTCAGCCAAAACGTGACTGGTAGTCCTACCCGTAGGACAAACCCACTCTTCTTGCAAGGCTGGCATCACGCTGGGGAATTTAGTGAGATAGTGACTGCTTCATGATAGGTTGGCATCGCACAAGATGTTCATTGTGCCCTTCCCCAATCACAGTGGCTAGGTGCCATCATGAGAAGGAACCAAGGGGTTGA
>NW_026068988.1:16704-19313 GCF_014885135.2 Alexandromys fortis
CCCTCCCCCTCCCCCAATCCTATCCCCCTCCCTCTCCAGTCCAAAGAACAGTAAGGGTTACCTGCCTTGTGGGAAGGCCAAAGTCCTCCCCCGTCCATCCAGGTCTAGGAAAGTGAGCATCCAAACAGGCTAGAATCCCACAAAGACAGTACATGCAGTAGGATCAAAACCCAGTGCCATTGTCCTTGACTTCTCATCAGCCCTCAATGTCAGCCATGTACAAAGAGTCCAGTTTTATCCCATGCTTTGTCAGTCCCAGTCCAGCTCATCCCTACTGTCTCAGTGGGTGGCTGCACCCCTTGTGGTCCTGACTTCCTTGCTCATGTTCTCCCTCCTTCTGCTCCTCATTTGGATTTTGGGAGCTCAGTCCGGTGCTCCAGTGTGGGTCTCTGTCTCTATCTCCATCCATCGCCAGATGAAGGTTCTATGGTGATATGCAAGATATTCATCAGTATGGCTATAGGATAGGGCCATTTCAGGCTCCCTCTCCTCTGTTGCCCAAGAAAATAACTGGAGACATCGCCCTGGGCACCTGGGAGCCCCTCTAGGTCCAAGTCTCTTGCCTACCCTAAGATGGCTCCCTTAATTAAGATATGTGCTTCCCTGCTCCCCTATCCAACCTTCCTTTATCCCAAGCATCCCATTCACCAAAGTTCCCCCCATTGCCCCTTCTCACTTTTCTCTCCCCATCTCCCTTTACCCCAATCCCACCCCACCCCCATGTTCCCAATTTTTTTCCTGGCAATCTTGTCTATTTCCAATATCCAGGAGGATAATTATATGTATTTCTTTGGGTTCACCTTCTTATTTAGCTTCTCTAGGATCACAAATTATAGGCTCAATGTCATTTATTTACGGCTACAAACCAATTATGAGTGAGTACATCCCATGTTCATCTTTTTGGTGTCTGGGTTACCTCACTCAGGTTAGTGTTTTCTATTTCCATCCATTTGAATGCAAAATTCAATATGTCATTGTTTTTTTACCGCTGAATAGTACTCTAATATGTATATATTCCACAATTTCTTCATCCATTCTTCCATTGAAGGGCATCTAGGTTGTTTACAGGTTCTGGCTATTACAAATAAGGCTGCTATACACACAGGTGAACAAATGATTTTGTAATATGATAGGGCACCTCTTGGGTATATTCCCAAGAGTGGTATGGCTGGATCCTGGGGTAGGTTGATCCTGAATTTCCTGAGAAACCACCACACTGATTTCCAAAGTGGTTGCACAAGTTTGCCTTCCCACCAGCAATGGATGAGTGTACCCCTTACTCCACAACCTTTCCAGGAAAGGCTATCATTGGTGGTTTTGATTTTAGCCATTCTGACAGGTGTAAGATGGTATCACAAAGTTGTTTTGATTTGCATTTCCCTGATCACTAAGGAGGTTGTGCATGGCCTTAAGTGTCTTTTGGCCATTTGAACTTCTTCTGTTGAGAATTCTCTGTTCAGTTCAGTGCCCCATTTTTTAGTTGGGCTAATTAGCATTTTAAAGTCTAGTTTCTTGAGTTCTTTAAATTTGGAGATCAGACCTTTGTCTGTTGTGGGTTTGGTGAAGATCTTCTCCCAGTCAGTAGGTTGCATTTTTGTCTTAGTGACAGTGTCCTTTGCTTTCCAGAAGCTTCTCAGTTTCAGGATGTCCCATTTATTCAATGTTGCCCTTAATGTGTGTGCTGCTGGGGTTATACATAGGAAGCGATCTCCTGTGCTCATATATTGTAGGGTACCTCCCACTTTCTCTTCTATCAGGTTCAGTATGTTCAGATTGATATTGATCCATTTAGACTTGAGTTTTGTGCATGGTGATAGATATGGATCTATTTTCATTCTTTTACAGGTTGACATCCAGTTGTGCCAGCACCATTTTTTGAAGATTTTTTTCTTTCTTCCATTTTATACTTTTAGCTCCTTTATCGAAAATCACGGATTTTCATAGGATTGAGGATTAAAATCCAGGTCTTCTATTTGATTACATTGGTCGACTTCTCTTTTTTTATGCCAATGCCAAGCTCTTTTCAATACTGTAGCTCTGTAATAGTGTTTGAAGTCAGGGATGGTAATGCCTCCAGAAGTTCCTTTATTGTATAGGATTGTTTCGGCTATCCCGGGTTTTTTGTTTTTCCATATTATGTTGATTATTGTCCTCTCAAGATCTGTGAAGAATTTTGATGGGGCCTTGGTGGGGATTGCATTGAATCTATAAACTGCCTTTGGTAGAATTTCCATTTTTACTATGTTGGTCCTCTGAATCCAAGAGCAAGGGAGACTCTTCCATTTCTGGTATCCTCTTCAATTTCTTTCTTCAAAGAATTAAAGTTCTTGTCAAATAGAGCTTTCACTTTCTTGGTTAGAGTTACCCCAAGATATTTTATGCTATTTGTGCCTATTGTGAAATGTGATGCTTCTCTGATTTCCCTCTCTGCTTCCTTATCCTTTGTGTATATGAGGGCAAATGATTTTTTGGAGTTGATCTTGTATCCTGCCACATTACTAAAGGTGTTTATCAACTGTAGGAGTTCTTTGGTGGAGTTTTTGGGGTCGCTTATGTACACTATCATATCATCTGCAAATAAAGAAAGTTTAACTTCTTCCTTTCCAATT
>NW_026068988.1:22986-24999 GCF_014885135.2 Alexandromys fortis
CTCCCTTTACCCCAATCCCACCCCACCCCCATGTTCCCAATTTTTTTCCTGGCAATCTTGTCTATTTCCAATATCCAGGAGGATAATTATATGTATTTCTTTGGGTTCACCTTCTTATTTAGCTTCTCTAGGATCACAAATTATAGGCTCAATGTCATTTATTTACGGCTACAAACCAATTATGAGTGAGTACATCCCATGTTCATCTTTTTGGTGTCTGGGTTACCTCACTCAGGTTAGTGTTTTCTATTTCCATCCATTTGAATGCAAAATTCAATATGTCATTGTTTTTTTACCGCTGAATAGTACTCTAATATGTATATATTCCACAATTTCTTCATCCATTCTTCCATTGAAGGGCATCTAGGTTGTTTACAGGTTCTGGCTATTACAAATAAGGCTGCTATACACACAGGTGAACAAATGATTTTGTAATATGATAGGGCACCTCTTGGGTATATTCCCAAGAGTGGTATGGCTGGATCCTGGGGTAGGTTGATCCTGAATTTCCTGAGAAACCACCACACTGATTTCCAAAGTGGTTGCACAAGTTTGCCTTCCCACCAGCAATGGATGAGTGTACCCCTTACTCCACAACCTTTCCAGGAAAGGCTATCATTGGTGGTTTTGATTTTAGCCATTCTGACAGGTGTAAGATGGTATCACAAAGTTGTTTTGATTTGCATTTCCCTGATCACTAAGGAGGTTGTGCATGGCCTTAAGTGTCTTTTGGCCATTTGAACTTCTTCTGTTGAGAATTCTCTGTTCAGTTCAGTGCCCCATTTTTTAGTTGGGCTAATTAGCATTTTAAAGTCTAGTTTCTTGAGTTCTTTAAATTTGGAGATCAGACCTTTGTCTGTTGTGGGTTTGGTGAAGATCTTCTCCCAGTCAGTAGGTTGCATTTTTGTCTTAGTGACAGTGTCCTTTGCTTTCCAGAAGCTTCTCAGTTTCAGGATGTCCCATTTATTCAATGTTGCCCTTAATGTGTGTGCTGCTGGGGTTATACATAGGAAGCGATCTCCTGTGCTCATATATTGTAGGGTACCTCCCACTTTCTCTTCTATCAGGTTCAGTATGTTCAGATTGATATTGATCCATTTAGACTTGAGTTTTGTGCATGGTGATAGATATGGATCTATTTTCATTCTTTTACAGGTTGACATCCAGTTGTGCCAGCACCATTTTTTGAAGATTTTTTTCTTTCTTCCATTTTATACTTTTAGCTCCTTTATCGAAAATCACGGATTTTCATAGGATTGAGGATTAAAATCCAGGTCTTCTATTTGATTACATTGGTCGACTTCTCTTTTTTTATGCCAATGCCAAGCTCTTTTCAATACTGTAGCTCTGTAATAGTGTTTGAAGTCAGGGATGGTAATGCCTCCAGAAGTTCCTTTATTGTATAGGATTGTTTCGGCTATCCCGGGTTTTTTGTTTTTCCATATTATGTTGATTATTGTCCTCTCAAGATCTGTGAAGAATTTTGATGGGGCCTTGGTGGGGATTGCATTGAATCTATAAACTGCCTTTGGTAGAATTTCCATTTTTACTATGTTGGTCCTCTGAATCCAAGAGCAAGGGAGACTCTTCCATTTCTGGTA
This sequence comes from Alexandromys fortis, assembly GCF_014885135.2. NCBI lineage: Eukaryota > Metazoa > Chordata > Mammalia > Rodentia > Cricetidae > Alexandromys > Alexandromys fortis. Next base: position 24,588 of record NW_026068988.1, read on the forward strand.
TCCTCTTCAATTTCTTTCTTCAAAGAATTAAAGTTCTTGTCAAATAGAGCTTTCACTTTCTTGGTTAGAGTTACCCCAAGATATTTTATGCTATTTGTGCCTATTGTGAAATGTGATGCTTCTCTGATTTCCCTCTCTGCTTCCTTATCCTTTGTGTATATGAGGGCAAATGATTTTTTGGAGTTGATCTTGTATCCTGCCACATTACTAAAGGTGTTTATCAACTGTAGGAGTTCTTTGGTGGAGTTTTTGGGGTCGCTTATGTACACTATCATATCATCTGCAAATAATGAAAGTTTAACTTCTTCCTTTCCAATTCGAACCCCCTTGGTCCCTTTATGTTTTCTTATTGCTATTGCTAGAACTTCAAGCACTATATTGAAGAGGTATGGAGAGAGTGGACAGCCTTGTC
>NW_026068988.1:30714-31967 GCF_014885135.2 Alexandromys fortis
TTTTTTTTTTTTTTTTGTAGGGAGATTTTTGATAACAGTTTCTAATTCTTCCATGCGTTTGTAGGCTTTCTGGGAGTAGCATTGTTGTTGAATTCTAACTTAATCCATGGTGAACCGATAAGACACAGGTGGTTACTAATATTAGTACTATTTTATTAGAGAAGAAGGAGGGAGAACATGAACAAGGAAGTCAGGGTGTGTCTACCCATAGAGACGATGGAACTTATCTAATGGGAGCTCACCAAGGCCAACTAGACTGGGACTAAACTAGCATGAGATCAAACCAGACTTTCTGAACGTGGCTGACAACTAGGGCTGACTGAGAAGCCAATGATAATGGCATTGGGTTTTGATTCTACTGAAAGTACTAGTTTTTTGGGAGCCTAGTCTGTTTGGATGCATACCTCCCTAGACCTGGATGGAGGGGGAGGGTCTTGTACTTCCCACAGGGCAGGGCACCCTGACTTCTCTTAGGACTGGAGAGGGAGGGTGGAGGGGGGTGGGGGGAGTGGGAAGTAAATGGGAGGAGGGAAGGCAGTGCAAGCCAAAAATGAAAACAAACAAAACAATGATTTTTGCCAAAAAAAAAAAAAAATGACTTCTGCCTAAGATGATCAAGACTCACAGGATACTCCTGTCAGGACTGGATCATAACTCTAAATTATTTTTAGGTGCCCTTAAGATTATCAGTGCCCCCAACCAGGTAGAAGTAGCCTGGAATACTATGCTCAAATTCTCATAAAATGGACTATGGATAATTTTCTTTGTTTAAAAAAAAGGAGGGGGAAGTGGTGAGGGAGAATTGTATGTATTCCACCGATCATGTGTTAAATAAAGGCTGATTGGCCAGGCAGGAAGTAAAGGCAGGTCAACCAGACAGGAAGTAGAGGCAGGGTGATGAGAACAGGAGAATTCTAGGAAGGAGGACGCCCATTCCTCACCAGTACTGCCCAGATCACAGAAGAAGCAAGATGTGATCTACCCCGCTGAGAAAGGTACCGAGCCATGTGGTTAACATAGTTAAGAATAATGGGTTAATATAAGTGATAAGAGCAAATAAGAAACCTGAGCCAATGGGCCAATCAGTTTACCATTAATGCATACTCCCTGTAATTTATTTGGGGCTTACTGGCTATGGGAACTATGCTGGACAGATACCCCAACAAGTAGCCCCTCCTGCTACATCTGTCAAGTTTTCTAAAAGTTTCTCACCCTTATACAGGTTCATTAAGATGGACAACAAGAAACCAAAC
>NW_026068989.1:0-12935 GCF_014885135.2 Alexandromys fortis
ATAACAGGGGTCTCTTCGGCTTTCCGTAGAGAGTGGTCCAGAATTTAGTCTGTATTCCAGTCAGGCCTTGAACTTGCAATCCTCCTGCCTCAGCTCCTTCCTCCATGAGAGCCAGCCTGTCTCTCTGAGTCCTGCTGTCATTAACATTCACTTGTGTTGTGAATGAACTTGTAGGTCAAGGGCAATAGACTCTGGGACTCAGTGTTTCCTGGGGACCATCTATATGGGGCCAATTCTGAAAACATACCAGGTAGTGGTCACTATGGTGCCGGAGATACATTCTTTGCCTTGCATCCTTCTAACACTCCAAAACACATCAAGACTGTTGGGATTCTTGACAACACCACCTGCTAGTACATTCCAGAAAGTCTGCTGCAGTGTCCGTGAGTCCAGACCCTGCAGTTTCTTCACTTATTGGTAGAACAGGAAGGTGTCTACAAATGTAAACACTTATCCAATATCCATTCTTTTCTTATTCAATATCACAGATGTAGAGGTTAATGCTGCCTGTCAACTTGGCAAGATATGAAACAAGATATTCAATGTGGGAGGGGGGAGAACGGGAAAGGAAGAGGAAGTGGAAAGAAAGAAGGAAGAAAGGAAGGAGAGACGAAGGGAGAAGACATGGCAGGTTTACCAGGTGGTGGTGGCACACGCCTTTAATCCCAGCACTAGGGAGGCAGAGGCAGGTGGATCTCTGTGAGTTCGAGACCAGCCTGGTCTACAAGAGCTAGTTCCTGGACAGGCTCCAAAGCTACAGAGAAACCCTGTCTCGAAAAACCAAAAAAAAAAAAAAAAAAAAAAAAAAAAAAAAAAAAAAAAAAAAAAAAAAAAAAAAAAAAAAAAAAAGAAAACAGAGAAGAAAAGACTGTGGCTTTACTTTTCAGTTATTTGGTTTTTGAGATGGGAAACACCAAAACAAACAAAGAATGAACAACAACATTGGTTAAAGACACTTGTTCATGCAGAGGACCCAGGTTTGATCCCAGCACCCACAAACATTAATAAGTCCACTTCCAGCTAACCTGACACCCTCTCTGACTTCAGAGGGCACCAGACAAGCATGGGGTCACATACAAACATGCATGTAAAACATCATCTACATAAGATGAAATACTTTTTTAGGTTATTTTTATTTTATGATCATAAAACCTCTTCATTTAATGTGTATGGATGTTTTTGTCTGTGATCGTGCCCAATGTCCACAGAGACCAAAAAGAACTTGGAACTGGCATTTCATATGGTTGTTAGCTGCTATGTTGGTGCTGAGAATTGAACTCAGTTCCTATGGAAGAGCAACCAAGAGTTCTTAGTGAATGGACCATCTCTCCAGCCCTCCCCCACTGTTTTTGTTACTTGTTTTCGAGACAGGATCTTATTATGTCCCATCCTGGAACTAACTTTGTAGACCAGGCTGGCCTCTAGCTAACAGAGATCCTCCTGCTTCTGCCTCTGGAATACTGGTTTTAAAGGCATACACCACTATGCCTTTTCAAACAAATAAAAATACAAAAAAAAAAAAAAACAAAGGAAACACAATAATAAAGTGATCTAGAGATTTTCTGCTTTTTAGATTACCGGGTACTCTTTCAAAGGACCTGGGTAAATTCACAGTATCCATATGATGGCTCATGACTGTCTATGTCTCCAGTTGCTGACCCTCTTCTGACCTGTATGGGGCATCTGGAATGCTTGTGGAACACAAAAATATATGTAGGCAAAATACACATTACTTTTAATTAATATTTTTTTTAGACAAGTTATATCTATGTAGCTTTGGCTGTCCTGGAACTTGCTCTGTAGACCAACCAGCCTGGTCTCAAACTCACAGAGTTCAACCCACCTCTGTCTCCTGAGTGCTGTGATTTGTTGGAGGAGGCCACTAGTTAATTCCCGGTCACTTAGCCCTGAAATAATCACACAGAAACTGTATTATTTAAATCACTGCTTGGCTCATTGTTTCTAGCTTCTTATTGGCTAATTCTTACACATTAATTTAACCCATTTCCATTAATCTGTGTATCGCCACGTGATTGTGGCTCAATGGCTGAGGTTCTGGTGTCCCTCCCTGGAGGGGCTACATGGCTTCTCTCTGACTACTCCTTTGTCCTCCCAGCATTCAGTTTAGTGTTCCTCGCCTCCCTAAATTCTGCCCTGCTATAGGTCCAAAGCAGTTTCTTTATTAACCAGTGGTGTTCACAGCATACAGAGGGGAATCCCACATCAGGGATTAAAGGTGTTCCCCATCACTGCATGGCAGTTTTGTTTCTTAAAAAGTAGTAAAAAAAGAGAAGAGCCCACAATATTTTTTAAAGAATATTTTAAGTGGACATAAACAAAAGAACAACTCAGTAGTTCATACTATTCATACCAGCTACTTGGAAGTTAAAATAGGAAATCCAAGGCCACCATGGCTACATAATGAGACCCTGTCTCAAAAACTACACAAAAAATAATAAATTGATATGAACCCAGGCATGGTGGCACCCACTGATAAACTCAGGAGGGTGATGCAGGTGGATCTAGGGTTTGAGTCTAGCTTGACTTACATGACCAATTCTAGGCCAGCCTGGTGTCAGGAGCCGGTTTCCTCTTGAAAATCATTACTGGAACCATAGCCCTGGGGAGTCTGCAGGGAACCCCACACCCATAATTACATTAAGAATCATTCTCTTGACCCAATTAAGCTGTTAATGGAGAACTATCTGTTAGTGGAACCAGCCCCACACTCCAGACTATCTAGAGAACTAGGTGTGTCAACTCGTGACCTCCTGGCCTATGTGACCTGACCAAATGTAACCTCCTGAACCATGTGATCAATGTGAACCATGCAGCAAAGAGTCCAGGCCCCTGTGCCCTCCCCCCAACTCCTTTTCCTATTTAAGCTGTAACCTGTCTCTAATAAACGGAGGCTGTGACAAGAACCCTGCTTAGCCTCCTTCCTCTTTCCTAGCCCATTTATCTTCCAGATAGTACCCCTCCGTGACCCTGGAATAACTGACTGCAGGGTGGGTTACGACCCCTAGACTGAGTAACCCACCCAAGGCAATGGACAGCCTGGGCAGCAAAGGAAGGCTCTATCTCAAACAAAACAACAAATTCAAAAGCAGAAAGGATAGATTTTTGAAGTAATGACCAAGATGCACTTGGAGTCAGCTCAGAATCCTCAGTCTGCACATTTGAAGATAGAGAAGTCAGAGTTCCCTGTGCTGTCTCAGATCTAACGTCCCCTGAAACTCTGACTAGGCTGATCAAGATGGGGTGTTCTGATGAAGGTGAGGTACCTAGCGGAGATGGACAGTGGTGACTGAGCTCCTATTCAAAGCAGAAAATATGAATATGATAGATAATTCTCTGGACCACACAAAACATGGATGTGGAATATACTCAAAATACATATTTACCGCAAAATGTTATATAAACACATTATTATGCATAGTTGATATAAGCTAATTTGAAAAGCTTTACTAATTTTCTTTATTGTATATGTATGTATGCTTTATTTGTATATATATTTGTGACCCACATGTGTACCTGCTGCCCAAGGAGTCATAAAAGGTTGGTGTGTTTTAACTGAGAAAGTGCTGCACAAGAGAAAAAGACGTCATGCAACACAACTAACATGGAGGGTTTTTTTTTTTTTTTTGTAAATTAGGTAAATGGGAACCTAAAAAGGGAGGGGAGAGTAAGGCCTCTAGAGACAGGAACAGTGAAAGAGAGAGAGAGAGAGAGAGAGAGAGAGAGAGAGAGAGAGAGAGAGAGAGAGAGAGAACCACAGAAAGATAGAGATAGGTGGGCAAGGCCCACCTGTTAAAAGGGAATGTACCCTGGAGGTGGTGGTGCACATCTTTAATCCAAGCACTTGGGAGGCAGAGACAGGTGGATGGATATCTGTGAGTTCGAGGCCAGCATGGTCTACAGAGTCAGTTCCAGGAAGACTCCAAAGCTGTCGTTGGTCATGAAGGAACATAGTGAATGTGCACATAGGGTGCTCTTAGTGGCTGCTGCTGAGGATGTATCCTGTCAGGACCCCAAGGGCAGGCCAGTGCAGATGCCTGGATACTAATATGAGGGGATTCTGCAGAACTACAGTTTAGAATGGTAGTGAGTCACCAGGTGCTGAGGATCGAACCCCTGTCCTTTACAAGAGCACCCAGTGTCCTTAACTACTGAACCATCCCTCCAGCTCCACATTATAGAAACTTAAAAATGAAAAGGGAGCGGAGCCATGATGGGAGCACAGGTCCTTGATCTCAGTAGCTGGGAGTGTTGTTCTTTTTTTAAAAATGCTGCAAGATCCCCCTGGCAGTAGGCAGCAGAAATGCTGTAGGTCCCAAATGGTGGTGGCGGGCCATGTGGCGGCAGACAGCAGGCCCTGGGAGCAGCCAGTCCCAGGGTAGAGACGGCTGCTGGTCTCAGAGCAGTGGTGGCGGGCCATGTGGCAGCGGGCAGTGGGCCCCAGGCAGAGAGACACACGGCAGGCGGGCAGAAGACAGAAACATGGATAGACACGACATGCAGGGTGAGGTTGAAGTTTATTCAGGGGGTTATGGAGGAGGAAGGGTGAAGGGGGGACAGAGAATGAGGGNGAGAGAGAGAGAGAGAGAGAGAGAGAGAGAGAGAGAGAGAGAGAGAGAGAGAGAGAGAGAGAAGAGACAGAGAAGGGTGGAAGCAAAGAAGTGGGGAGAGAGGCAGAAGAGAAGCGGCGTCTCTGAGAGGAAGATGGAAAAGAGAGAGAGCTCAGGCCGGAAGCTGAAGATCAGCCTGCCTCAGTGGATGGGGGAGGGAGTGGGGCGTGGCTTGTCTCTTAAAGGGACCAATACCATAACAGGGAGCAGAAGCATTTTTTTTAGGTTCTCTCTTGCAAATAAAAACAGTGCCCTGGTGATGTCATCTCCAGAGTTCATTCCCGGAGAGGGAATGATCAGAGAGTTGTTGGCCTTTCTGAATTTAGCTCTCAGTGTTTCGGGTGGAGGCAAAAAGCTCCTCAGCTTAATGCTTAGGAAAAGCCAAGAGCAGAAATCCCCTCTGCATGTCAAACATGTTCAACATCTCGATTCTGAAACCGGGTGTTTCCCACTAAAGTGTCATGGAATACCAAGGATCGAGCTAGGTGTAGGGCCCACACTTTTCATCGCAGCACTGGGGATGCAGAGGCAGGGGACTATCTCATTATGGAGGGCCAGTCTAGTCTACATAAACCAAAGAAAGCCTTCTTACAAACCACAATCCCAGAGAATTTAGACAATACATAGATCCAATCTACATGGGAAGTAGAAAAAAACAAGATTTCCTGAGTAAATTGGGAGCATGGGGCTCTTGGAGGAGGGTTGAAAGGGAGGGGAGAGGCAGGGAGGGGAGCAGAGAAAAATGTAGAGCTCAATAAAAATGAATAAAAAATACCAAGCACCAACATAAAGAAATAAAATTATGATGCCTGGTGTAGTGTCAGACACCTTTGATACCAGCTCTCAGGACACAGAGGCAGGAGGATCTCTGCCAATTCCAGGCCAGTTTGGTTTACAAAGACAGTTCCAGGGCATTCAGAAATACATAAAGATACCTTATCTCAAAATATATAAATAAACAAATATGAAGGAGAAAATGAAGAAAACTGTGGAAAATAGAGTGTGGTTGCTCACGATGGCAGTTCGGTTTTTTTTTTTTTTTTTTTTTTTTTTTTTTTTTTTTTTTTTTATGTGACAGGATTTGTTTATGAAACGCAGCCTGAAACTAGGTTTCTGTAGACCAGACTGGTCTTGAACTGAGAGAGACCCGCTGACCTCGCCTCGCACGGGCCGGGACTAAAGGTGGGACTAAAGGTGTGCACCACCACAACCCAACTTGTGTTCTGCTGTCCTTATTTTTTTTTTTTTTGTTTGTTTAATCAGTTTTGTTACCTGTGTCATCCAGAGTTGACCTTTTTTGTTTGATTGTTGGTATTGTTTTTCGGACTGGGTGTCACCTAGGCAGTCCTGGCTCTGGAGGAACTCCAACTGTGGACCAGACTGGCCTTGAACTCACAGAGACCCACCAGCCTCTGCCTTCTGACAGCTGCAATTAAAGACACAGCACCACACATACCTTAGACTTGGATTTTTAAATGTATTAGTAAACGAGCTTTTGCGAGTTGTAAGGAGGTAAAGATGGGATGTTGCTGGATGGAGATTCCATGCCTAGCACACCTGAAGCACTTGGGCTTTAGCCTCAGGCTTCATGAAGAAAAATAGACATAATATATTTCATTATGAGATATGCATACAAATGGCTACTCTGTGCTGCATACGCATTCACAAGTGTATCCTATGAACACAGAGGAAACAACAGTACAATGAAGGCCCCTAAGTCTGCCCAAATACTGTCTCCCGGGGATACTGTCTCCAAAGCTGCATTTGCCAGTCCCACTTCCTGATTTTTTCTAACCCATATAAAAATGGCCAAGAGACATTCAAGATTGAATTAAGGGTTGAACATCCACCAGGAATAAAAGACAGATTATTGATGTGTAGTGGTACACATCAATAATATTATGAACTCCCCAGGCAAGGCAGGAGGCTTATGGGGGCCTCTGGCTATGGAACTGACTTTGTCTCCTAAAGAATGGGACGTGGGGTGGGATGAGAATATAGTTCAGTGGTAGAGTGCTGGAGAGCATGCAGAATGCCCTAGTTCAATCCCTGATACCAACAACAACAAAAAACTGGACTTGAGTAGAGGAGTGGTGGCACACGCCTTTAATCCCAGCACTTGGGAGGCTGAGGCAGGCGGATCTCCATGTGTTTGAGGCCAGTCTGGTTTACAGATAAAGTTCCAATTTGACACCCAGCTTCTGTAAAAACGTGGTGTGAAAAAGCATGGCTCCTAAAATCTAGGTTGCCAGCTGTGGTGTTTCTGCTCTGTGAGCCAGCACTGGACAGGATGAAACTCACCTCTCAGGGCCAGCCTGGTCTACATAGCAAGTCCCACACCAACCTGGATTGCTCATACCAAAGCCTTGTGTCAGTAACACAAATAAAGAGAAAAACCGCAATGGCACTGGTAAAGCGTTGCTAATGTTTTCTGTGGACAGGATCTGGCTCTCCTCCTTAGGCTGCCTCACTGTGGAGTATCTTTGTTGTTTTGAAGTGGCCAACGAATCCTGCAGGAATGATGTCAGGTATATATCAGTCATTTTTGAGACTGGGTCTCATGTAGCCCAGGTTGGACTGTTAGTATGTACCTTGGCTGGTGCAGGATTCTCTTCCCTCTATGTAACAAAGTACTCTGTCACTGTGCCTGCAGGTTTTTCATTTTCTTTTTTTTCCTGCTTTTTTCAAGACAGGGTTTCTTTGTGTAAGAGTCCTGTCTGTCCTGGACCTTGCTTTGTAGACCAGGCTGGCCTTAAACTCACTGAGATCTGCCTGCCTCTGCCTGGATTAAAGACAGGCACCACCACTGCTTGGCCGCCTTTTCTTTTGTTTGATTCTTTTTATTTTTTTAATTTTTAACTTTTATTATTTATTTATTTATTTATTTTTGTTTGTTTTTTTCGAGACAGGGTTTTGCTTTAGTTTGGGAGACTGTCCTGGAACTATCTTTATTTAGTTAGAACAGGCTGGTGTCAAAGTTGCAGAGAACCCCAGTCTGGGGCTCTGATGTTAAGAGGGTATTGATGGTACACGCCTTTAATCCTAGCAGAGGCAGAGGCAGGCAGAAGTTCGTGAGTTCGAGGCCAGCCTGGTTTATAAGAGTTCACAGGACAGGCTCCGAGTTTCAGAGAAACCCTGTCACAAACAAACAAACAAACAAACAAACAAGAAGGTGTTCTTTTTTGGAGCCTGTCCTGGAACTTGTCCTGGAACTAGCTCTTGTAGACCAGGCTGGTCTGAAACTCACAGAGATCAGCCTGTCTCTGCCTCCCAACTGCTGGGATTAAAGGCGTGAGCCACCACCGCCAGGCTTTAACAAGAAGGTGTTCTGCCAGAGCTGGCTATAACCAAATTCAGATGAAGTGGGTGGAGACTGAAACAGCCAATCAGGTGGCAGTTGGTAGTTCGTTCTGGCCTTGCTTAAGGGGCGTGGAATAGAACGTTCTGTATAAATTTAGGCAGCCCATGGAGTGTATACTGAGTTTTCAGGCAGCCAGGTCAACAGAGGAACCGAAGAAGACAGTCCTGGAGACCGGAGCTACTTCTGGGCCTTACTGCGGATCTCTCTCTTCTGTCCAACTCTGGTAAATCACTTTAGCCCGCCAGTGGCAGTCATGCCTTTAATCCCAGAACTCTGGAGGCAGAGGCGGGAAAATTTTGTGAGTTCAAGGCCAGCCTGGTACAATGGTACACAGCTAGTTCCAGGACAGCTAAGGCAGTCACAGAAAAAAAAATGCTGTCTCGAAACCCAAAAAAACAGAAAATAAAAAGAACTTAGTGGTTTTTTTTTTTTTTTTTTTTTTTGGAGAGAGTGTCTCCTTGGCTGTTTTGGAACTCACCTTGTAATCTCCGTTGACTCACAGAAATCGTCCTGCCTCTACCCCCAGCCCTAAGAGTGTTCATATTAAACACACTTTTATTTTTCCAGTTTTGTTGTTACTGGGGACAGTCCTGGAGCCCAAGGTGGCTTTGAACCCACTGTGCAAGATGACCTTGGTCTTCCAATCCTCAGAGTGCCAGGTTAACAGGCCTCTAATCTCCTAATCTCTTCACCCCGGGGGCAGGGGTCTCTAGGAATTCAAGGCCAGCCTGGTCTACAAGTGTTTGTACCCAGAGAGCTAGGGCTGTTATACAGAAAAACTCTGTCTCCAAAAACCAAAAAGAAAAAGAAATAAACCCACAAATATTTCAGTTTAGCCGTGCATGCTTACCATTGTAGTCCTTAAAGGCTGAGGTAATAGGATTAGCATTTCACATGTAATACTGATGTTTACAACAACAGAATTTTCCACAGGTAGCACTTGGGATGCAGAGGCAGGTGGGACTCTATGCTTTCCGGCCAAACTTGTCTACTAGAGCTAGTTTCAGCACAGGCTCCAAAGCAATAGAAAACCCTGTCTCGAAAAAAAAAAAAACCAAAAATATATATGCATATATTAATAGATTGGATCAAAATATTTCCTAAATCTCAGAGGGAGTTGGATACCTGAGTTCTGTTCCCCTATGCCAGATCTTAAATATGTTTTATGGTCTATGAGGGGCCCTATTCCCGGCACTCAGGAGGCAGAAACAGGTGGATCTCTGATTTTGAGGCCAACCTAGTCTACAGAGTGAATTCCAGGACAGGGAGGACTGCTTCACAGAGAAACCCTGTCTCAATAAACAAAACAAAATAAAAAATGTTGCTGGCCAGGCTTGGTGGTGCACACCTTTAATCTCAGCACTCAGGCAGAGTGCCAGGTAGGTCACAGTGAATTGGAGGCCAGCCTGGTAAGATTTTTTTTTTTTAAAGAAGACATTCATTTTTATGTGTGAGTGTTTTGCCTGCATGTGTGCATTTATATGCAGCGCATGCGTGTTTGGTGCTCTGAGGTAGGCATCAGAGCTTCATAACTGGAATTATGGATGGTGTGAGGCACCAGGTGGGTACTGGGAAACTGAGTCCAGACCTTCTAGAACAACATGTTCTCTTCACCACTGAGCCAGCTGTCCAGCCTAAATAGTGAGTTGAAGCCAGCCAAGGCTGCATAGGAAGACCTTGTCTCAAAACAGAAGCCAAAATTCTGATGCTGACATGGAACTTCCAGTGTGGATGCAGTGGTTGCATTTTAGAATGCTGATGTCATTGCAGTAAGGAGTTCTCAGCCTGCAGCATTGTTTGCCAGCAGACGCCAGGGTGTCTGAGCCTAGGCACCAGGGAAGGTGAACATTCCCAAACCCGGGTGTGGATTTATAAAGCTTTCTGTTTAGGGTTTGAGATAAGGAAGATTTTTTTTTTTTTTTTGAAACTGGGTTTCACTGTGTAGCTTTGGAACCAGTTCTAGAAGTCTGTCTGTAGAACTAAAGGAGATCCACCTGCCTCTGCCTCCCAAGGGCTTGGATTAAAGATGTGCACCACCACTGCCCAGCCCTGGCTGATATTTTTTTGTTTAAGTCTAGATCTGAAGTAAACGGAGCCAACATCCAATTTTCTATGTAGCCAGGGCTGGCCTCAAACCCTTGATTCCTCTGCCTTCCAATTGATGAGATTAAAGGCCTCTCTCACCTCTCAGCTCTTACCATGCCTTCCTTCTAAGTTATTGCTACTCCCTCTTCCCTGCCTCCTGAGTGCAGGGATGGCGCCTGCATAGCAGCACTCCTGGCCCTATGGGGTACTGAAGGACACACATTTCCCCGAAGCTCCAGTTTAGCTTCTAGGATGTGCAGGACTCACTTCTCACTGGATGTGAAATGCAGCGCACAAACTGGAAATGGGTGGTAATGAGCTGAGCTGTGGCCATGGATGCTCGAGAAACCATTTTCCTGGGACCAGCAGGAAGTTCGAAGGGTTTGTGGTTCATTGGAGCATTGAGTGGAGTGAGTTAAACTGAGGTCTGTGCCGTTCTCAGAGCAGTGACTGTCCCAGGGTTAGCTCCCCTCATGGATGAGAATAGTGTCTCAGCACTCTTTTCATAACATGGGCTTCATTTTGGGGGGGGGTATATCGAGACAGGGTTTCTCTCTAGCTTTGGAGCTTTTCTTGGAAGTGGCTCTGTAGACCAGGCTGGCCTCAAACTCAGAGATCTGCCTGCCTCTGCCTCCTGAGTGTTGGGATTAAAGGAGGTGTGTGCCACCAACGCCTGACTGAAAGAGTATCTTTCTAAATGTTGTTCCAGGAACCTTCTTACTGAAGATTCATCAGGATGAGCATCAAGTCCCCACTCACACTCCAGAAGCTGGCGGAGAACAGCCTCCTGAGGAACATGACTGTGGCAATCTCTAATCTGGACAATATACCCTCAGTTTTTTTCCCATCACTGTTCAAAAAGGCCTGCAGAAAGAAAAAATATAGCATTGTGAAGGCAATGGTGCAGGTCTGGCCCTTCCCCTGCCTCCCACTGGGAGCCATGATCAAGAGAAATGATTCCTACAGGAGAATCTTAGAGATTATCCTGTTTGAGCTTGAAAGAATACTTTACCAGAAGGTTCCTCACAGGTGAGTAGACATGGATGCCCTGAAGGAAGGCCTTGAGAAATAAAAAGCAGAGAAAGCTGGGGACAGGTAGAATCAGGGTAAGAGAGTAGACTTATAGTGGGGTAGAAGTTTTGGGGGACCTACTTGGAGAACTTCAGAGGCTTTGGCCATTGCTGAGCCCTCTGGGAAAGGGCTATGGCATATACAAGAATCATGAATCAGCAGAGACTGAAAGACCCAGTCACTGCTCACACAGGCACTAGAGTGGGACTGGCTGGACTTAAGGAGAAAGAAGGGCGTGGGAATAGGGCAGTGGTTAAAGCCTCCATGCTGATGCTCTTCCCTGCTCTACCCCAGGAGGTGCAGACTGAAGGTGCTGGATCTACGGAGAAGGCCTTTGAGGATGTGGGACAAGAGGTCTGCATTCAAAGCTCCTGGCTGGAGTAAGAAGCAAGCAGCGGTGGGTCTTTCAGAAATGGAGGTGAAGCCTCAGGTGAAGGTGGCTATAGACCTGGTCCTGACGGAACGCCCAATAAAGTCCTTGGAGTCCTTTGTGGTTGAGTGGGTGGCGCAGAGAGAAGGCCTGTGTCTGTGCTGTAATAAGCTGGAGATCTGGTCTCTGACTACTTACTACCACGAAGATGTCTTAAGGAAATTGGACCTGAACTCTGTTCAGGAACTGCATTTGTATAGTAAGAATGATCTTACCTGCCTGCTTAACTTCTCCCCTTACCTGGGTCGTATGAGGTACCTGCGCAGTCTCCTGCTCTCCTGCCTTTGGCCATGGGACTGTCGCACACCTGTGGAGAAGCAACAGGTTGTTACCCAGTTCACCTTGCAGTTTGTCAAACTGAAGCACCTCCAGGCCTTGCATCTGGATAATTTCTTCCTGGTACAGGATCACCTGGAGGAGCTCTTCTGGTAAGGAGGGGCGTCAAGCAAATCCTTGTTCCTTTAGACATTAGCGACCACCTTCTCTCTGTAGCCCTGATGGATTAACCCTGCCAGAGCATGAGAATATCAGAGCATTGTATTGACTCTGCTGTCCTGGAGCGGGGTCTCACATAGCTACTAATCCAAAGGAGTAGGGCTGAGCTGCTGGTGGTTTAGAAAGAGGTACCATGCTAGGAAGCCTCTCAGGAATGAGATCTAGTAAGAATGGGGTCTGATTTCTTAGCAAGTGTCTAATGTGAATGGGAAAAAGGAAAAGGAGGAGGGCCGTGTAGGGGCACTCTGTACCCTGAGCTCTGCTCAGCTTGCTTCCAGCTCTCCATCTAGGACAGGCTGGGTTTGAAGATGAGGTGTCTGTGGTGCAGATTGGGAACAGGATTGTCCGGTATTCCCCTCAGCCTCCCTCTTGTCTCAGCGCCCTAGGAGTAGCATAGGTGTGTACCAAACCTGGCTTTGTTTGGATGTCAGAGAGTTAGGATATGGGAAGCGTGATGTCCCAGTTGAGAATTGGGGTTGGGGTGAAGTGCCGTGAAGAGGCAGGTCTGTGAACCCATAGGCAGATCCTTGGTCTTCTGTGTGTGGACGGGAATTGCTGTGTTGGGTTGAGCTGATCCTAACGTGATGGTGAAAGGCCTCAGTATGGATTAGATTGAGCAGACTCTGTCATGGAGCATGGTGGCTACTGGCTTTCCTTGTGTGATTGAAAGGATCTTGGACCACATCCCAAAACTGTCTTCTTGGTTTTTTTTGTAGGTGCCTAAAGACTCCCTTAGAGACCCTGTCGGTGACTAACTGTTTGATCTCAAACTCAGACTGGGCCAACATGTTTGAATTCCCGTGCACAAGCCAGCTAAAACATCTGAGTTTGAAAAGGGTCCAACTGACTCATTTCAGCCCAAAGC
>NW_026068990.1:0-2848 GCF_014885135.2 Alexandromys fortis
TGTGAAGGATCTATTTGACAAGAATTTTAAGTCCTTGAAGAAAGAAATTGAGGAGGATACCAGAAAATGGAAGGATCTCCCTTGCTCTTGGATTGTGAGGATCTACATAATGAAAATGGCAATTCTACCAAGGGCAATTTATAGATTCAATGCAATCCCCATTAAAATTCCATCGAAATTCTTCACAGATATTGAGAGGACAATAATCAACTTTATATGGAAAAACAAAAAAAAAAACCAGGATTTCCAAAACAATTTATACAATAAAGGAACTTCTGGAGGCATTACCATCCCTGACTTCAAACTCTATTACAGAGCTTCAGTATTGAAAACAGCTTGGTTTTGGCATAAAAACAGGGAAGTCAATCAATGGAGTAGAGTAGAAGACCCAGATTTTAACCCACAAACCAATGAACACCTGATTTTTGATAAAGGAGCTAAAAGTATTCAATGGAAGAAAGAAAGCATCTTCAACAAATGTTGCTGGCAGAACTGGTTGTCAACCTGTAGAAGAATGAAAGTAGATCCATATCTATCGCCGTGCACAAAACTTAAGTCTAAATAGAATAAAGAACTCAATATCAGGCTGAACACACTGAACCTGATAGAAGAGAAAGTGGGAAGTACTCTACAACATATAGGCACAGGAGATCACTTCCTATGTATATCCCCAGCAGCACAGACGTTAAGGACAACATTGAATAAATGGGACCTCCTGAAACTGAGACGCTTCTGTAAAACCAAGGACACTCACTAAGACAAAAAGGGAACCTACTGACTGGGAGAAGATCTTCACCAACCCTGCAACAGACAAAGGTCTGATCTCCAAAATATAAAGAGAACTCAAGAAACTAGACTTTAAAATGCTAATTAACCCAATTAAAAAATGGGGCACTGAANAGGGCAGGGAACCCTGACTGATCTTTGGACTGGAGAGGGAGGGGGAGGGGAAGTGGGGGGATGGGAAGAGGCGTGGGAGGAGGGGGAGGGAAAAGGGAGATGACGGGGAGGGAAATGGGAGGCGGGGAGGAGGCGGAAATTTTTTTTCAATAAAAAATTATATTACAAAAATAAATTAAAAAAAACTTTAAAGAATAGGTCGTGTTTTGTAAAAGGTCAAGATAAGACAAACAAATATTGAGTAACTCAGATCTCACATTGGAGAACATAGTATATATGATTCACATTCACATTAAACCAATGTCTGTTTTATTCTTGCCTATTGAACCAAGCTTTCAAAATACCATAGAAATGGTATTGTTTGCTACTATTCAACAAATATAAAAACTAATGTCAAAAAAAAATCTTTAAATTTTTAACACTGTTTTGTATATATTTTTATATATGCCATGTGATAAGATACAAGGCATATTCATGTTTCACAATAAAATTGCTACTATAACAGAATAAAGTATGTATACAGTTACTTCACATGTGTATCCATTTTTCTTCCATTGTCATGCACAGTTGTATTGAACATAATTAAGAATTTTCTCAATATAGTAACTATCCTCAAACACACTCATTTTATTTATTATACTTTATAATTTTAAAACTGTTTACTGAAGATATTTATCATACTGTTTTGCCTACATCGGCCCATCTTCTATTTTTGTAATAACTCTCAACTTACTATTCTTATTCTCAATATTTTTGACTTAAGAAAATACCTTGTAGAAATTAGAATGATATCCTAGCCAAACTCTATGGGAGATAAAACAGATCAAAGTGCATATCATCATTACTGCCTTGCCAGTAATTATCATGGTAATAGAGTCAAAATAATCTGTACCTCCTTAAGTTCCTTTCCACATACCTTACATCTTTATCTCCAAAAATATGACCGTCTTGCTTTCTAATTGTCTCATTAGTATCTAGACAAGGGACCATAAATTATTGCATAGCTTGTAACACAGCATTATTTTAAAGGAAATAAAAAATGGTAATGAAATTCACTGCCAGAATGTTCATATCAAATGTTATATTGAGCATCTAAAATTAGTTTATAAACTCTTCATCAACTTTGGTTCATGATATTGAGTTTCCAAGAAAAAAAAAAAAAGACTAGCAATTTCTTTCATGGGAAAGTTTAAAAAAAATGTTGATCTTTCTCTCTTGACTGTAATAGTTTATGCAAAGTTGATTATTATTAATTTACAATTCTGCATTTAGCTGAAATAAACTATAAACATGAGTATTTACATGTATTCATAAATAGTGAATAGCCAATCACATTAATTTGCACAGGGAATATAGCCAACTCATTTAACATAAGGTTGGAAAATGTATGCTTTTGGAAAATTAATTGGATAACTACCTGACATTATGTTATGACAACTTAACTTTATATGAGGAATAATAAAATATTTTATGAAGAAAGTTTTTATTTCAATTATATGTATTTATGTTAAACCATAGGTGAATACATTGATTATAGTATGTGATGATTATTCTTCATTTTAAATATTAATAGACTAAGAATCACTCAGCACATTGGTGAGGGACTGAACTGTAGGTCTACATGCAGGTGTTTCCAGATTAATTAAAACAAAGACAAAACGGGATTCATGTAGGTGACACCTTCTCATGGGTTGGAAGACAATTGTAGAAGACTAAAAATGAAAGTGACTAAGCAGGCAAATTACCCTGTAACACAATTAATAAAAACCCAGAGACAGAAATTGGGGTTTAACCTGAAGGCCAGTAAGGAAAAAGAGGCAGCTACTGGCTCTTATATCTACCTCAGTCCTAAATGGCACTCCTGCCTCTAGATATCTCAGAATGAGACTGTGTGTGAGAGCTCTCTCCTCCCATTTTATTTATTTATTTATTTATTTATTTATTTATT
>NW_026068990.1:2948-4864 GCF_014885135.2 Alexandromys fortis
TTATTTATTAAAGATTTCTACCTCCTCCCCACCACCGCCTCCCATTTCCATCCCCCTCTCCCGATCAAGTCCCCCTCCCTTGTCAGCCCAAAGAGCAATCAGGGTTCCATGCCCTGTGGGAAGTCCAAGGAACACCCACCTCCATCCAGTTCTAGTAAGGTGAGCATCCAAACTGCCTAGGCTCCCACAAAGCCAGTATGTGCGGTAGGATCAAAAACCCATTGCCATTGTTCTTGAGTTCTCAGTAATCCTCATTGTCCGCTATGTTCAGCAAGTCCTGTTTTATCCCAGGCTTTTTCAGACCCAGGCCAGCTGGCCTTGGTGAGTTCCTGATAGAACATCCCTATTGTCTCAGTGTGTGGGTGCACCCCTCGCGGTCCTGAGTTCCTTGCTCGTGCTCTCTCTCCATCTGCTCCTGATTTGGACCTTGGGATTTCAGTCCGGTGCTCCAATGTGGGTCTCTGTCTCTGTCTCCTTTCATCGCCCGATGAAGGTATTATTCTCTATGACTAGGATTAAAGGTGTGCACCACTACTGCCTGGTGTCTATTAAAATCTTTTGTGGCTACAGGGAGTAAAGGTGTTTGTCACTACTGCCTGGTCTTTAAGGATGATCACTGCAGTTCTTTTATTCTCTGAACTTCAGGCAAGTTTTTCTTTTTTACTAAAATACAAACAAAATATTCCTACATGTCCCCTTTTGATCTAATATAAAAATGAAGGCCATAACTAATATAAGAAAAAACATATACAATAAGTACAATGGATGTATACAATATATAAAGACAATATATGCACCAACAATGTCTAGTCCATTTACTTTTGACAAATTCAGCAAAAATACTACATATCTATCCTATTTTGGTGCATCCACAGTCTTGTACCGAATTTTCTTTCTGTGATTACATGTTTCCTGCATCAGGTAAACAAGGAAAACATTAAGTGTAGCTATCTATTCTTCAACTGTCTTAGGAACCCAAGAAGTAAATAATAATAACTGAAGAAGCAGGAAGTGTGAGCAAGTGATTTCCAAAAAAATGTGAGAAATTACAGAAACAACTGGCTGAAACATTGAGGCATCTCTCTTCAGCCTA
The DNA here is from genome assembly GCF_014885135.2 of Alexandromys fortis. Classification (NCBI taxonomy): domain Eukaryota; kingdom Metazoa; phylum Chordata; class Mammalia; order Rodentia; family Cricetidae; genus Alexandromys; species Alexandromys fortis. The sequence continues at coordinate 4,042 of NW_026068990.1, forward strand.
TAGACCTAACATATCTCAAACATTGAGGCATCTCTCTTCAGCCTACAAACCTAACATATCTGATAGCTTTTTCTTTAAGAAGGATATTCTGAAGGGCTGTCCCATCTTGTCTTGAAAATATTTAGCAGTCACTTTCATTTCTGTCCTGCTTGTCCAATTAGGGCAGTGTACTGTTAACAATTGGTACAAGGGCATTTTCTTGCCTAGTGTCTTGTTTTTGCCACAAAGAAAGTAAATTCCATGTGGAGATTTTTCAATGCCCATTATCTTCCCTGAAGCAAGTGGGTGCTTCCAGGAGCAGATTTATTTCATTGTCATAAGAAATAGCATATACCATTAAAATATTTTAAATGCTATATTCTCTGGGTCTCTGAAGTTTTTGAAGATGACCTAACTATTTAAATTACATCTTTTTTTGGCCTTTAAAAGATACTTAATGAGACTACAAGTTTGATTACAATAGATGACAAATTGCTAACAGTGTATTTGCTTATTATCCTAAACAGGTGATAATTATAATTTTCAAGGACTAGAAATTTGCATTACATTGATATATGAGTTATATAATTACAATATATTGAACAAGAGTAGAAATATTTGTACAGTATGATCTAACAAAATTGATCTCAACTTTATGTCAATATACAAAATTTATATTCAATATATAATAGTTCATGAGCAAGGAAGTCAGGACCATGAGGGCACCCACCCACTGAGACAGTGGGGGTGAACTATTGGGAGCTCACCAAGGCCAGCTGGACTGTGACTGAAAAAGCATAGGATAAAACCAGACTCTCTGATTATGGTGAACAATGAGGGCTGA
>NW_026068990.1:13157-16189 GCF_014885135.2 Alexandromys fortis
GTCTTTGTAAAAAATCAGTAAAGGGTTCTCCCTGGCCCTGTTTAACTGTGACAAATGATTCCATTCTCTGTCCTGGGTCTTGTACCCTTTCCCAAGCCCTTAAGGCTGCTGTAGTACACATGGAGAGTGTGTTTTCATTCAAATTAGCTTGTTCCTGAGAGTCAGAAAAGAGCCCTTAACCTAGAATTTTATCTAGGGAAATCTCAATTCCCTTCCCTTTTTCCTCCTGTTCTAAAAGTCTAGCCTCTTGCCTGAATAAGCATTTCCATTTCAATTGCAGTCTACTCTCAAGTACCGCAGAGCTCAGCTGGAGCCAGTCCAAGGGACTTGCTCTGCTTGTCGTGGCCCAAGATTTTAGCATCTCTTTAACAAAAGAGGCATACATCCCAAAAGTCATGACAGCTTGTTAATTTCTTTGAGGTCATTCATACGGACAGGCTCCCATGTATCTTCTTTCATGTCCCTAGGGTTTCTGGAACCAATCACCTTATCTGTTCTTATTACTGGAAAGGCAGGTAGAGCTGTAGGTAGAGCTTTGTGGAAATTGTCCCAGAGGGATTTACCCACAGATGTAAATTTGCCTTTCTACCGTTTGCTCTTCTTCATCAGAATTTAGAAATTCCTCAACCTTTTCAATTCTCTTCACCATTGCCTTCTGCAATGTCTGAATCTCCTGTCCAGAATTATGTTCCAAAGCCTTCATTGAGGATTCTAAAGTATGAAGTTTGCCCATTAGAGATAACATCTCATCTTTGGACATAATTTTTATGGCATAAACTGTGCCTTCTTGTATTGACAATCTTTCCGCCAATCTGTCATAAGCTTTAGACAAAATCAGATTGTCACATTCAGCAGTTTTGATTCTCTCAGTTAATGTTTCAGTTCCTACAGAAAGGGACTGAAGCTTACGATCCAAATCAGCTGTTCCCTCTTCCATAGTAATGAGTTTCTCTTTAATATAAGCCACTAATGTTTCAGTTCCTACAGAAACGGACTGAAGCTTACAATCCAAATCAGCTGTTCTCTCTTCCATAGTAATGAATTTCTCCTTAATATCAGCCACTAATGTTTCAGTTCCTAAAGAAAGGGACTGAAGCTTAGGATCCAAATCAGCTGTTCCCTCTTTCATAGTAATAAATTTCTCCTTAACATCAGTGTGTACCTATTTTTTTTTTAAATTTTGCTCAGTTGATCGAGTCATGTTAAACAAAGATTTGTTCCCTTCCTGGAGAACTTCAAACTGATTCTTGAGAAGATTGTTGTCATTCTCAGTTGTTTTTAAGCGTTCAACCTCTGCCTTAAGAATCCTGGATTCATCTTGTAAAGACTTTATCATATTTCTACCAAACCATTTAGTGCCAAGGAAAACTATGAATCCCAGAATGATCCATAGATGTGGGCTGATAGACACCTCTTGTAAAATCTCCCACATGGTACAATTAAAAAAAAAAAAAACTGTTAAATTCTTAAATGGTAACATGTTCAGACATTTTATATATATATATATTTTTTTTACCTGCAATGAATGGTTCTTGCCAGTGGTGGTCTCTGGTTTTGGAGCCTGTTTTTGAACTAGCTCTTGTAGACCTGGCTGGCCCCAAACTCACAGAGATCCGCCTGCCTCTGCCTCCCAAGTGCTGGGATTAAAGGCATATGCCACCACCTCCTGGCCGGCCTCGAACTCAAAGAGATCCTCCTACCTCTGCCTCCGAGTGCTGGGATTAAAGGCGTATGCCACCACCACCTGGCCAGCCTTGAACTCACAGAGATCTGCCTGCCTCTGCCTCCCAAGTGCTGGCAAGCAGGCGGGGCAGAATGGGCCTGTGTGGCCAAGTATATCTCGGAGTTGGCACTGGGGTCCAAGTCACGAACTAAAACACGGAACCCAGGAGCATGCTGTGTTATGTAGCGGGCTATGCACTTGAGTTGGGGGCAAAATAGCCCCACGTTGGGCACCAAAATGTAACAGTGTAATCAAATGCATACAGATTGTAATGAATGCAGACAGCTTTAATGGGGAAATAGACTTACAGAACCACCATTCCCATGGAGACCAGGAAAGAAGAAGCAGCATCTGAGAGCATGCTTGCCAAATTCATAGGCTAACATTAGCCCGAGGCGAACACGCCCCCTAGGGGGTGGGACTTATCCCTACACAGTCCCTCTTCAATTCCAAGCCTGTTAATAAGAGATATCTCAGAGTTTCTGTCTCAGATCAGGAGCCATGATATGGGACCGAAAAGAATAATAATATACTTGATAAACTTCCTTTGCCTTTCCTCATATCTGTGTCTGTCTTTATATGTCTGTATATGTCTCTGTAGTTAATGTCTAAATTTCCCATAATAAACAACATATTTTCCTACAGTAATCTTTGAAGTTTCTAGGATGAAGATGGGGCCCCACAACATCAACTCAACCTGGTTACTATGACGTCATTATTTTGATAGTGCTAAATTTAGACCTTTTTTTTTCCTTTGGTACAAACTGCACAAGACAGTTTTGAATGGTGCACATTTTTGACAACATTCTTGTCAGACCTCCTCAAAACACTCAGAGGCTAGTTACAATTTTCTTAAACCAAGTGTTAATCTGGGAATTTTACCGTCATTTGCTTTCACAGGACCCCCTAAGAAGAACATTGCCCCCATGTCAGCTGGAAGCAAGTTTAGAGGACAACGTGCCCTCTCTCAACAGAGTTTGCCCTCAGGTTTAGGGACATCATTTAGTGGTTGGTATAGGGTTGAGGGGATGGGGGTATTTTATAGGATTAGGGGTGCTTATTTAAAAAAAAAAAAGGGGCATTAACTGGTTTGATGGGATGATTGGTATTTGTGAATTATTGTTTTTAGAAAATTGTATTGGTACTGCTTCCTGTATATTGATATATTGAATATTGAATGTGAGTGTGTTTCTACCTCTATTTATTGTATGAGAATATGTTTATACCTCTGTTTAAATTTACCATATTGCAATGTACAATTCTACCTCTGATATGGCATTGTTTACATTTGGTGATCATTGTCCTCATA
>NW_026068991.1:0-5315 GCF_014885135.2 Alexandromys fortis
TTTAATTTGGAATGCTCACAGAGATAGGAAAATTACTAAAGGAAAGAAGATATAAGACATTAGTATAATGGCTTAAAGGAGAATAATGGATGTGGCGGCTTAGATTAATGCAGACAAATTGTAATAAGTATATACACAGCTTTAATGGAAAAATCAAACTCACAAAACCAAGGTTCCAGCAGAGGACTTGAAAAAGGAAGGGGTGCGAAGCCTTCGCACGCCCGATTTATCAGTAAACATTCGCCAGAAGCAAGCCCACCCCCTTAGGGGCTGGCCTAACCCTATATCTCCCCCTTTTGTCTAAATAAGACAGAACTAAACCAACTACAACTATAAACAATAATAACAAATAATAAATATAACAAACACTATAAAGAACAAAAGTTTTGCTAGACATTCTAACTCAAGGAGTCTAAATAATGTAGAGAGTACTACAATTATATAATCTTCAACTCCATCAAAGATCTGAGAAGGGAATAAATATTACTTAACAAATGAGAGATATCCAAAATGTGCAACAAATGACAGAGACAACTGACTACCTAGGCAATCAACCAAATTCTAGTTCGCAATATTGAGTCAACCAACTTTGGCTAAGGCCTAACATAACTGACATACCATTATCAAATGCAAGGAACTTTCTTAGAATTAACCTACCCTGTCTTGGCAAGATAAAATCCTGTTTCATATCTTTGTCAGTAGTTGAGGTATGGGCTTTTCTTAACCCAAAGGCCAGTTCTGCCAAGAAGACAAGCTACCAGTGGAGTGTCTTTGGTGATCAACGTTCTATCGGGAGTAGAGTGGCATTGCCAGGAGTAATTGTGTCTCGTTGGCACAGAATTCTAGGTTAGATTAAAGGCCATTTTCTACAGCTCTTAAAGAGGCTGAAGATTATACTATCTATACTAAATATAATCTCTATGTATCTATAAGACCTGATTAACCTAAAAATAAACATGACAGACATATAATTCTCAATACCTATCTAACTTGAAGACTAAGAGAATAAACAACTGTGCAAAATATGAAGACAATGATCTTCACCTGTAAACAATGTCATTACATATCAAATGTAAACAATGTTATTACATAAATAGTATCAGAGGTAGAAATGTACATTGTGATATGGTAGATGTATCAATACAATATAAGCATATTCTTATACAAAAATAGAGGTAGGAACACTCACATTCAATATTCAATATGTCAATATACAGAAAACAGTACCAATACAATTTTCTAAAAACAGTAACTCACAGATACCAATCATCCCATCAAACCAGTTACTCCCCCCTTTTTTTTTTCAAAAGTATCTCCCCATCCCCCTCAACCCCAAACCAACCACTAAAAGATGTCCCTAACCCTGAGGGCAAACTCTGTTGGGAGAGGGGATGTCGTCCTCTAAGATTGCTTCAAGCTGACATGGGAGCGACGTTCTCCTTAGGGGCTTCTGTGACATAACACTGGGTTTCATTATCCTGTTATGTATAATTAATACAAGCAGATAAGAATTGAAAAGTTAGTAGAATGCATAAGTTAATGAACACATTTAGTAATTTATTGGTTAAAAACTGGGACTAAAGATTAGACCCTCTACGTCAGTCTATAACTTTTGTATATTAGGAATGTTGGATTATTTGGATTTACTCTAACAACCAGTGAAAGTTTATTGTTTCTCTTCCACTTATCCTCCCATTTCTGCTCTGCCTCTATAATTAAACAGTCACTTTTAATACATACTGACCTATTTTATTTTGTCAGCAGAAAACAGCAAGAATTTCCTATATTTCACTGAATTTCTAGTAGGTCATGAAACTTCTTACATGAAATAGCTCAGATGATCAAACAAAAAGAATTATTGTTGAGTTGAAACCATAGTACCAAAACTCATTTGAAGTCACCCAGATAAATCATACCATATCTGATATTTCGTATGGAACATGGCCTATTCAGTCTGTAATAACTTTAAAGTAATTCATTTTTACTTTCAGTTTTTGAGTCTTATGAAATGAACAGATACTCTTGAAGAATGTGTCTTAAAGTTCTTACATATTTTAAACAAATATCAGCTACTATACCTATTAATTCTCAAATCCAACTTCAATAGTAGATATAGGTCTTTTATTTTTCTTTGTTCTAGAGTATACATAAAAATAATCACTAAAAATTTGACTCATTGGGTAAGGGAGTTTTCTGGTAAGCCTGACTACATGGGTTTAATCACTTGAACCCACAAAATGGAAGAGAACTGACCTTTGCAGGTTGTCTTATGACTTCCACATGTATGTGATAACACACAAGTTCCCCAAATCAATAAAAAAAATGTAATCAAAACTAAATAAAATCTAAAATGTATTTAGACTGGTTGAAATGCTTTTGGGGGCTGGGAAAAGGAAGATGCTGAGACGCATTTTCTGATTTAGGTGTTAGGGTGAGAAAGAAAAGCTGTGAATTATAGTAAAACATTATTGTTATAACCTTAAATTTAGTGTGTGTTCATTGTCTTTTATTCTTTTTCCCATGCTGACATATGTATATAAAATATAGAATAAAAGAAAAATAATTATCTTAGAAAAGTGTAAAAATGTAAGTTGGTTGGATTTTTATATAGAACAATCTGGTATTAAAACCAGGAAAGCTTTAATAACATTTTTGTATAAATTAGTTTTGATATTTAAAATATTTGTTACATTTATTATTTGTGTATGTGTATGTATTTGTGTGACTTTATGTGCACCACATGCATGGGGGAGCCTAAGGAGACCAGAAAAGAGCATTAGATTCCCTGGGACAGGAATGACCATCTAGTTGTGAGCTGCCATGTGGGCTCTGGAAATTAATCGCAGATTCTCTGGAAGAACAAGTGTATTTATCCACCAACCCATTTCTTCGGCCCCTATTTCCAATTATTAGTGAATGGAAATTTTACTTACAGTTAATCTTTTTATATAATGATTACTTTGAGACTTTCCTTGGATGTAACAAATTAGAATTAGACTCTTGAGTCCTTTATTGTATAATATCTAAGTCTTATTTGACTTTCAAATTTTAATCAACTTTCTTATTAATTTTTGAATACTCTTTAAATTCTCTACTGGGTATAGCTTAAAAACTTTTTTATTTGCCTTTCATAGAGACTGACACACAACTCTCAATTCATTTAGATTTTTCTTGGATTTGATGCTATCATGAGAGTTAAGAATTTTATCAAAGTTCTGAAAATGACTTTCCAAATATAAGTCACTACTTAGTGAATTCTATACACTTATTGATTTGAGTAGTATATATGCCAGAATACTATACCGTCACAAAATCCTTGCCTTTGATATTTTCATTATACAAGAAATCACATCATCTTCTTTCAAACCGTTTTTCATTTTTGAGATTTTAATATAGTTACATCATCCCCTCTCCTTTTCCTTCCATTTCCTCTCTTCTAACCTTCCCATGTACCCTCACATATTCTCACCTCCTCACACAACTCTTTCCAGATTCACCCTCCTCTCTACTTGTCCAACTTTGTTTCCTTTTTTCTTAAATCCATTGTGGTGGTTTGGATGAGAATGACCCCATGGCCTCATGTGTTTAAATGCTTGGTCCTCGGCTGATGGAACTATTTTGGAAAGATTAGGAGGTGTGGCCATATTGGAGACAGTATTTCACTAGGGGTAGTGGTTTTGAGGTTTCAAAGGACCATACCAGGCCAATTCTCTCTATATCTCTCTGTGTGTCACTCACTGGCAGCTTCCTGCTACCGATAGATTAGGATGTAATGCTTCCAGCTACTGTCCCAGCACTGTGGCTGTTTGCTTCCTATTATGATTTTCATGGAATAATGTTCTAAATTGTTATCAAGTCCCCCAATTAAATGTGATTTTTTGTAAGAGTTTCCTTGATCATGATGTCTCTTCACAGAAACAAAACAGTAACCAAAGCAGAAGTTGTCACCAAGAGTGAAAAACTAATGTGACATGACTAATCATGCTGTTTGTTGGAGGAATATGGAAGACTCTGAGACTTGGAACCATAAAAGTTGCTGGAAGCGTTGTGCAGGGCTTAATAGATGATCCTAGTAAAGCAGGAGCAACAGAAGCACTGAGGGTGATTTAGACTATGCATACCCAGCTCAAGAGGTTTTAGAGAAGAATATTAGTAAGTGGCCTACAGACTATTCTTGTGATATTTTGACAAAGAATATGGTTGCTTTTCATTTTGTCCTAAAAATATGCCAGAAGCTAAATTCAAGGGCTATGGATGAACTCCATTGGCAGAGGGGAGTTCAAAAGGTCCTGGTATTGACATTTATGAGATCATTAGCAATCACTTTTATAGAGAACTACAATAAAAAACAAGTAGGACAAAGATATATACAAAATGTACATTTTGAGGAGAAAAACGTTAACCAAAAAATGTAATGATGGAGTCAAGTCCTGTGCTCAACCAGATGAGAAGCTAAAGAAATGCTTGCTGCTAAATGGAATAAAGGGAGACCCCAGAACCCAAGAGGTTGCAGATTTCAGAGCTCCAGTGAAAGCTTCAGAAGGGTGTGGAACCAACTCAAGAGAGTGTGTTGCAGTCAACAAAGATGGAAGGGCAGAGCCATCTAATAAACCATTTTATATCAGACAGTTACAGGGGTAACAGGATTTGGAGTTTTTCTATTTTATATTTTTCTGTCTTGATTTGTTCAGTACTTCCTCACTGTCTCTCTCCTTTCTTAGGAATGGTAATGCATATTCTGTGGCATTTTATGCTGAAAGTAAATAATCTGCTTTTAATTTTGATTTTACAGGGGATTATATTTTAGAGATTACCTTGAATCTCAGAACAGATTAGACTTTTGAAACAGTGTTGATCTATCAAAGAATATGGTTACTTTTGAAGTTGGACTAAATACATTTTGCATTATGATATGCTTTAAGCCTATGAGAACCAGGGAATGGAATGGGATAGTTTGAATGATGATGACCTGATGTAGGTGGGTCTTATTTCTATGTGTTGCTTTTATTGGCTAATTAATAAAGAAACTGCTTGGCCTGATAGATCAGAACATAGGTGGGTGGAGAAAACAGAACAGAATGCTGGGAAGAAGGGAAGTGAGTCAGATGCCTTGATTCTCTGACCTGAGATGGATGTAGGCTGGAATCTTTTCTGGTAAGCCACCACCTTGTGGTGCTACACAGATTATTAGAAACGGGTTAATCAAGATGTAAGGATTAGCCAATAAGAGGCTGAAACTAATGGGCCAGGCAGTGTTTAAATGAATACAGTTTCCATGTAATTATTTTTGGTAAAACTAGCTAGTGGCTGGGAGC
>NW_026068991.1:7575-9122 GCF_014885135.2 Alexandromys fortis
TTTTTTTTTTTTTTTTTTGAGAAAAGGTCTCACATTGTAATTCCACAACTGCTGGAACTTGCTATATAAACCACACTAGACAATGCTTGAACTCAGAGCGATTGACCTACCTCTGCTTCCCAAGAACTTGGATTAAATGCCTATGCTTCTATTCCTGGGCCATTTTACTTTTTCTGAAGGTTTTCAGTGTTATTTATTCTTTCCCATACCCCCTGCCCTTTGCTTCACCCACCCTGGTTTAATATTTCTGGTTCCATTTGTAGGGTTAGGCCAGTCCCAAGGGGTCAGGCTTGCCTCTGGCAAATGTTTACTGATAAATCGGGCGTGCGAAGGCCGCGCGTCCCTTCCTGTTTCCTGTCCTTTGCTGGAAACTTGGTTTTGTGAGTTTGATTTTTCCATTAAAGCTGTGTATATACTTATTACAATTTGTCTGCATTAATCTAAGCCGCCACATTTTGGCGTCCAACGTTGGGCAAGCTTGACCCCACCCCGGCACAGGGGGCATGAGCTCGGTCTTTACCAGCCTTTGCGAGCAAGATTAGCTACCAGAGCTCAGGAAGCACGTTTGGAATCAAGTGGGTAGCCCGCCGCGCCCACAGCAGGTCCCAGGCACTCAGCCGCACCCGCAGTCGCTGCAGGGCGCACAAGCCCGTCCCCCCCCACCCCCGTGCGGGGCCCACTCCGGCCCACCCTCTTGCTGCTCGCGCTTACAACATGCTTCCTGGTGCCGCTTTTAATCCCTCCCTGCCTGCCTTGGCATTTGGAGCAGAACACAGAAGCCTAAATACCTGCGGTTTTGCAACACAAACCGCCACAACAGCAGATTTGGTCTGATTCAAAGTGACCCCTTCTGAACCCACTCTAACTCCTCAGGCAGAACAATAAATTTTGGTTTTGAGTTGTTTCAGACCGGCTCTCCATGTGGACTCAAGTGGACTCTTTTGCCACCACTGGCAGGAACCAGTCATTGCAGGTAAATTTTTTTTCTCTTTTATAAATAAAATGTCTGAGAATATTACTATTCAGGACATTAACAGTCTTTTTGAGTGTGTCATATGGGAGATTTTACAAGATGTGTCTAGCACCCCACATCTATGGATCCTTCTGGGATCTGTAGTTTTCCTTGGTACTATGTGGTTTGATAATAGGAATTTGATGAAGACTTTATGAGACGAATCCAGGATTCTTAAGGCAGAGGTTGAACGTCTAAAAACTATAGAGAATGACAATAACCTTCTCAAGAATCAGTTTGAAGTTCTCCAGGAAGAGAACAGATCTCTGTTTAACATAACTCAGTTGACTGAACAAAATTTAGAGAAGGTTCAGGCTGATGTTAAGGAGAAATTCATTACTATGGAAGAGGGAACAGCTGAATTGGATTGTAAACTTCAGTCCCTTTCTTTAGGAACTGAAACATTAGTGGCTGATATTAAGGAGAAATTCATTACTATGAAAGAAGGAACAGCTGATTTGGATCGTAAATTTCAACAGTCCCTTTCTGTAGGAACTGAAACATTACTGAGAGAATCAAAACTGTTGAATGTGAC
>NW_026068992.1:0-1582 GCF_014885135.2 Alexandromys fortis
AAAGGTCCTGAGTTCAATTCCCGGCAACCACATGGTGGCTCACAACCATCTGTAATGGGGTCTGGTGCCCTCTTCTGGCCTACAGGCATACACACAGACAGAATATTGTATACATAATAAATAAATATTTTAAAAAAAATGATCTGACACAGGGGTCTAAGCGCTGAATGGATGTCAGTTTTATGAAGAGCACATCACTCCAGCCACATGGGATTTGGTGGCCTCCCAGAGTCCTCCTTTGCACCCGGATATGAGAGGAAGTTTGGTGGGTCCAACATGTCCTTTTTCCAACAGGGGTGCTGGACCTCCCGTTCAGCCACAGTTGGCTAAGAACTCACACCTAACCCCTTCCCACAAGCCTCAGACCTCTCCTCTACCCTCACTGCCTCCACCACCGCTGACAAGGACCATCGTAGTATTCTGTGCCACGGTCATTCAGTTGTAATATCCCAGAAGTATACCTACTACTCCCAAAACACATCGCCTACTTGGAAGCATGAGCACTCAACACACAGACTAGGAAAGTCCAGAGGACAGCATAGGGCCTAGTAGGCCTATGGGAAACCCTGAAGATTATTATTTGCCTTAAACATCTTCAAAAGGAATTTGTCTTTCATTTCCTGGTTGGAAACATAAAAACACATTCTTTGATTCTGGAACAAAATGGTAATTTTAGATATATAATATATATTATTTATTTATCTGAAATAGATTTACATCACTTTCCAACCTTTCCTCTCTCCAGCCTCTCCCAGATCCCCTTTACGAATTGATAGCCTCCTTTTCTTTGATTATTATTGTTACATACATATATATGAAAATGTGTGTATGTGTGTCCACACAAATATATACAGAGTCTTCTGAGTCTGTTTTTGCTGATGGTGTCTGTATGGTTTTGAGGCTGACCACTTCACATTGAACAACCACGAAGGAGGCTCATCTCTGAGCGAGGCTAATTCTTCTCCCAGCTTTTATTGGTTGCCTGTGGTCTGGGGCACTCAAAAAAGTCTTCCCCCTTCCACAGGAATATATCTATTGGTGTTGCTATGATTTCAGTGTTGATTACGCCCCACTTCCAGGAGACTGTTTTTCTGTAGACTTTTTGTATTCTGACAACCTGTCTGGCCCCTCTTCTGTGATGGACCTGACGCAGGAGCTGTGATGTAGATGTATCCACTGGGGTGGGCTCCCCAGGAGCTGTTGATCTCTGCATGTGTCCAGTTGTGGTTTTCTATGATGGGCTCCATTTGCTGTAACACAAGTGAAGTGAGTACTTTTTAAAAAGGTTTATGGCCAGGTGGTGGTGGCACACACCGTTAATCCCAGCACAATCAGGCAGATCTCTGAGTTCAAGGCCAGTCTGGTCTACAGAGTGAGTTCCAGGACAGCTAGGGTTACACAGGGAAACCCTGTCTTGAAAAACAAAACAATCCGGGCGGTGGTGGCACACACCTTTAATCCCAGCACTAGGGAGGCAGAGGCAGGCAGATCTCTGTGAGTTCGAGACCAGCCTGGTCTACAAGAGCTAGTTCCAGGACAGGCTCCAAAGCCACAGAGAAACCCTGTCTCGAAAAAACAAAAA